>NC_044931.1:15179994-15183319 GCF_003576645.1 Ipomoea triloba
TAAGGGCTAAGGGAATCGATTATGAGGAAAAGGATGCATTGGATCTATGTATGAGTTCAGGGATGGTCGAATAGGTTAAAGCCGGGGAACTTAGAGCGGTGGAGCTATCATTCACTATACTTACAGTATAAGGTAAATCAATCAAGAAAAGTGGCTTTATCTATATTAGCGTAGCGATGGGGCAATATCAAAGGAGGTAAAAACCTCTCCTCGACCTCATAAAATAGATCTCTCTCCTTCATCTAATATCTTATAAAATGGGAGTTTACTTTTGAAGTAAGTCTAATCTCTCTGAAAGAGCTTTTGCAGCTATTAGAACAGGGGAAAGAAGTAATATGGTCCATAGCGTAATACAATTCTATAGCCTTTCTGGCTTCTTCCTTCGTAAACTGCACCTGAACTTAAAGAGCGTGGATAGCTTCCCTCCTTTCTTGTCTTGTTTGTACGACCCATACTTGACTTGATCTTGTATTCGCCCGCTGTTAGACTTCTTAGTTACTAGGAGCGGAGAGCCCGTTGCGCCTTGTTTTTCTTTTACCGGCCTATCTTCTTTCTATAAGCAAGCTCCCTCCGGCCGTCCAGTCCCTGGACGGCTCTCGGTTCTTGGGTGGGGGATTAGGCGGCGAAAGAGCTGCTCGAAAGAACAAGCAACGCTTTATAATAGAGGCGCTAGCGCGAAAAAGCCTATATATTCAATTTTCTTAGTAAAGGGCTTTTCCTAGTAAAGTGGTAAGGTAGGGCGCTATTCGATGAAGAAAACAGACTTTAGGAAAGTGGTTCAGGTAGCTCAGCTGGTTAGAGCAAAGGACTGAAAATCCTTGTGTCAGTGGTTCGAATCCACTTCTAAGCGGGCGAAGGGTCCAAAGGACACGTAGCCGGGAGCGAGCTGGATTTTAAAATTCAAGTGAAAGAGTAAGCCAAAAAATGTGAGCGCTCCTGCACTATACGGCTTTTTGGCGTCAGGGTTGGTGTGGCTTGCTTGAGGCATATTAAAAAAAAAGCGGTGGATTGGTTCTCGCATCCCTGTGCCCAAAAGGATGGGCGAGTTCGGTTTGAGTGTTCATCGATCGGGTGGATCTATATGCTTCGGGGTGGTGAGACGAGGTGTAGCGCAGTCTGGTCAGCGCATCTGTTTTGGGTACAGAGGGCCATAGGTTCGAATCCTGTCACCTTGATGTGACGGGCTGAAGTGAAGTGCACAGCCCGGCAGCCTCTTTAGGCTGGCGAAAAAAGGGCACAAGGCACATCTTTGTTTGTTATGGTAAACTTTATTTTTCTACTCATCATTAGAGCTCTCGGTGCCTTTGTAGGGATTTCAATTGGACGTTTCTAGGAAAAGAATAAATAAGAACCACCCCGTAACTCTCCTATTACTTATTCTTATTTAGAAATGCCATAAAAGAATTTCTTGTTCTTTGTTTGGACTTAATAGGTCCAAGGGTCGGCCCTTTAACCTATAAACTTGATTCTTCCAAGAAAGGTTTACTTTTTTCACTCAGAAATTAGACTCGAGAATCGATAGATCTCATTTGTGTACAGGGCCGTGGCACGACTCCAAGGGGATTTACAAGTTCTAAACGGAAGATTTTAACTTACTTGGAATCCGCCACAAAGGATTGCCTAATTGCAGTTTGTCGGAAAAGAGTGGACAAGGAATTAAAATCGACATACTTATGTAGGATTCGTCTGTCTTGTCTTTGAGCGTAGAACTCCAGCTTCGTATAGAGAGTGATCCAATGCCTACTCAGTCCTTTATTCTATTTCTTCTCCTTGCAAAGGTCACTCTAAGAAATGCATTCTGCTTTTCCCGCTATCTAATATAGACCTTTACAGCGGCTAACCTAAGGGCTCAGGTACGTGCTGCTAACTAGAGAGCACAAGACTGTCTCTCAAGTAGGGCACCTATTTTATTTGACACATTAAGCTAAAAAGCCTAAAAATACAAATAGAATATATCCAAGTACAGGCTTTCTCCCTGAACTCCTATTGAGAGTGGAGCTAAGGATTACATTTATTGCGCCTTTGAACATGTCTCATCTAATTGAAGCGCATGATTCATTTCATTATAAGATAAAAGATTTAATATAGAATATTAAAGAGTAGGGTCAGCGCATGATTCATCAAATAGTAGCGGATATTTTATTCAAGTAGCTCGACTTCTTTATCCATTAAAGTTATAGGCTTTACTATCCTTCATCAATCCTTCCTTCTTGTTATTCTCATTCAATAGTAGGAATAGGATGCTACTTCTATGCTCATTCCGATCTTCCTCTTTCCGTTCCTTCTTCCCTTCCTCCTTTGTTCTCCCTACTATTGATCTTACTTTTCTTAGTTTGGTAGAGAGTAAGGGCTAAGGGAATCGATTATGAGGAAAAGGATGCATTGGATCTATGTATGAGTTCAGGGATGGTCGAATAGGTTAAAGCCGGGGAACTTAGAGCGGTGGAGCTATCATTCACTATACTTACAGTATAAGGTAAATCAATCAAGAAAAGTGGCTTTATCTATATTAGCGTAGCGATGGGGCAATATCAAAGGAGGTAAAAACCTCTCCTCGACCTCATAAAATAGATCTCTCTCCTTCATCTAATATCTTATAAAATGGGAGTTTACTTTTGAAGTAAGTCTAATCTCTCTGAAAGAGCTTTTGCAGCTATTAGAACAGGGGAAAGAAGTAATATGGTCCATAGCGTAATACAATTCTATAGCCTTTCTGGCTTCTTCCTTCGTAAACTGCACCTGAACTTAAAGAGCGTGGATAGCTTCCCTCCTTTCTTGTCTTGTTTGTACGACCCATACTTGACTTGATCTTGTATTCGCCCGCTGTTAGATAATGTAACGGTATAGATGCAGAAATAAAGTGCAGCCGGAAAGCAGGAGAGGGGCGGAGGTTATCTGTCCTATAAATTCCTTCCTTTCTTTTATAGGCTTTCTAGCCCTAGAAATAAGTCCACTAGAAACGGATGCGTGAAAAAGAACAGAATCTAGTGAAAGCAGAACCAGCGCTTAAGAAAGAGTAGTTACTAGGCCACCAGGTAATAGCTGGGATTTCGGATTCAACTTAGAAAGCTATGTCTCGAGAACGCCTTCCTTATAACTAAGGCAATTGGTCTCTCACGTTGGATAGAGATAGGCCAATGCAAGTGAAGCGCGTAAATGAAGATTGGTGTTGGCATTAGGAGAAGCAAGCTGAGTGGAACTAGTGGCATTCCATTTCAGTGAGACAACATCACTACTTAGCCAAGCATTCTCACTCTCTTTCTTTCTTTGACCTGGCACGGTGAGAAGCACCTGACAGAGTGGAAGCAGCCCAGTCAGCGCAACT
>NC_044931.1:15184319-15184838 GCF_003576645.1 Ipomoea triloba
GACTACAACCGTACCGGCAAACCTCAGTGGCAAAAAGACATAATCACAAGCTTGCAAGAAGGTACTATGGACCTTTCAAAATCCAAGAACGCATTGGCAAGGTCGCTTATAAACTTGAATTACCATCCTCATCAAGGATCCACCCAGTTTTTCATGTGTCACTGTTGAAGAAATATAGGGGAGAGGAAGACATTACAAGTTATGATTTGCCAAATGCTTTTTATGATGGGCAACCAATATCTGAACCATTGGCAATTTGTGCACAACGGCAAGTAATAAGAAATGGAAAAACTGAACGACAAGTCCTCGTCCAATGGAATGATAGTGCACCAGAAAATTCTACATGGGAATCTGCTAGTGACATGGAGCAATTATTTCCTACCTTACACCTTGAGGACAAGGAAAGTTCTGAAGAGTGGGGGAATGATATGATCTTACAAGAAGATAGGCATGAAGAAGAGAATATGGAACACACTATACACATGGAAACTGAAGGAAACCATCCTGCTCAAGAAAACC
>NC_044931.1:15185838-15186466 GCF_003576645.1 Ipomoea triloba
GCACGGTTGACCGAGTGCAAACTCCATTTTCAGGACTCCGGCCTAACCAAAACACCAACCTTAGGACTTCATTCTCGCACTCCCTTTTCTGGGAGGCACGGTTGACCGAGCACCGACTCCATTTTCAAGACTCCGGCCTAACCAAAACACCAAACTTATGACCTCTTTCTCGCACACTCTTTTCAGGGAGGCACGGTTGATCGAGTGCCGACTCCATTTTCAGGACTCCGGCCTAACCAAAACACCAACCTTAGGACTTCTTTCTCGCACTCCCTTTTCAGGGAGGTACGGTTGACCGAGTACCGACTCCATTTTCAAGACTCCGGCCTAACCAAAACACCAACCTTAGGACTTCTTTCTCGCACTCCCTTTTCAGGGAGGTACGGTTGACCGAGTACCGACTCCATTTTCAAGACTCCGGCCTAACCAAAACACCAACCTTAGGACTTCTTTCTCGCACTCCCTTTTCAGGGAGGCACGGTTGACCGAGCACCGACTCCATTTTCAAGACTCCGGCCTAACCAAAACACCAACCTTATGACTTCTTTCTCCCACTCGATTTTCAGGGAGGCACGGTTGACCGAGTGCCGACTCCATTTTCAGGACTCCGCCTAACCAAAACACCAAA
>NC_044931.1:15187466-15188295 GCF_003576645.1 Ipomoea triloba
GAAATCCAATCCTTTGTAGTCTTTTACCAATGTCTCATTGAATAACTTCAACATGTGAGGACCACTGCATGTCTTATAGCTATAGTAATGTTGAACGACCAGGAAGTTTTTTATACAATACACATTGCCTTCAATAAATTTATTCTGAATAGACACATTCTTGCCAGGAATACGCAGATGAACATATGACCCCTATAAATAAGAGGTAATTAATTTCTACTGCTGTATATTGTATTATGAATGAAGCAATCAAGTTTACAATTACTAATATTACCTCATGGTCATGGAAAACACACTCTCTTGATTTGATCTCTTCACTGCCTCTGCTTTGCAAAACATCGTAGATACGCACAGCTCTCAACTTCATTGCAGCAGACGTTTGTTCTTCTTAATCTCTCTTACAACAATGTACATGGGAGCCATGGCCTACAACTTGAGAATGTAGTTCTGAACTTTTTGGTATTCGATCTGCAAATGTGTAAATGAAAGTATGAAGTTGTAACATGTATTTATATTGGTAGAAATAGGTTTAAATCGATTCAAATAAGAATGGTAATCGAAGAGTCACGACGATTACCAATAACTATTGCAACCGTTAGTTGGAAACCCAAAAGGTTTAATCATTAATGAAAGACAAAATATCCGGCCTAAAAAAGACCGTCTCATTTTAATGCAATCGGATTTCTCAAAATTTGGCCAAAACGACATCGTCACATCGTTTCTATTGGGTGGAAAACTGAATTTTTTTTTATTCACAGAAAGTTGTTGCTTTTATATATATATATATATATATATATATATATATATATATATATATATATATATATAT
>NC_044931.1:15189295-15190318 GCF_003576645.1 Ipomoea triloba
GTACTAATTTTTTGGGGTGCTTTGTTTGGTTGGTTCTGCCACTACCCCTCTTTGAGCGTCTAATTAGAGTTTTGGCAACACTATACTTAGAGTTTTGTCAATTGAGAGTTAAAGTGAACTTAGAGTTTAATGTTCTTTGGAGTCATATCTACTTTGTATTCTCCCTGTCTTCTTCAATATGATAACAGGGTGAGTTGCAACACTACAATTAGATATATGGAGGGCAAGATACGGAACTAATTCCACCAAGATAGGAGGATATCATTGGATACTTTTGGGCACATCCAATATGTGAAGCTAAACAGGTGCTGAAAAAGCTTGCTATGATAGTTGTTTTAATTTGCAAACTTATGTACGAAGGCACCAAGTAACATTAGTAAATATTTTTCAATTCATTAAGGAACTTGCAAGTCAGTATCATGGTCTAGGTATATCTGTAAAATATTGACTACTTAATGAACTGTTAGTGTAACCGTTAGTCAGTAAAATATTGTTTTAATCAACTTCAAGGTTCTCTTTAAAAGTATTTCTAAAAGAGAACAAAGTACTTCATTACTTAATCCTTTGTGCTCCCTAAGTGTAACAGGCAATTTAGTATCATGGGCCATTTCCTTAATCCCGCATTTTGAGTCTAAGTTGTTATTGCCTTTGATGTAGAAACTTCTTCCATAAGCTGGTTTAGCACATAAGCAGCGAAGTTCATATGAGCTCAAAGATAAGTCCATGATATCAATTTGTATGGGATTCCAGCAAAGTATTTTAAGGGATTATGAGTTTTGTTTTGACTGAGTCTAATTAGTATAAAATTATGACTGCATGACTAAATTTATAGGTCAGTTGTGGAAAAAAGAACACATGCTTGCTTACTGTTTATTGCATGACTGGACCAAAATGAACGCATAATTTCCTTCATTAGCATTGTGAAAATATCAATGGAAAAAAACAATGTCTACAGAGAATGAGCTTTTTATTACAGTTGTACAACCATCCTTGGGAGTTCACCCATAATTTGCTTGATTAGCA
>NC_044931.1:15191318-15192056 GCF_003576645.1 Ipomoea triloba
AGTGCGAGAAAGAAGTCATAAGGTTGGTGTTTTGGTTAGGGCGGAGTCCTGAAAATGGTGTCGGCACTCGGTCAATCGTGCCTCCCTGAAAAGGGAGAGCGAGAAAGAGGTCATAAGTTTGGTGTTTTGGTTAGGCGGAGTCCTGAAAATGGATTCGGCACTCGGTCAACCGTGCCTCCCTGAAAAGGGAGTGCGAGAAAGAAGTCATAAGGTTGGTGTTTTGGTTAGGCCGGAGTCCTTAAAATGGAGTCGGCACTCGATCAACGGTGCCTCCCTGAAAAGAGAGTGCGAGAAAGAGGTCATAAGTTTGGTGTTTTGGTTAGGCGGAGCCCTGAAAATGGAGTCGGCACTCGGTCAACCGTGCCTCCCTGAAAAGGGCGTGCGAGAAAGAAGTCATAAGGTTGGTGTTTTGGTTAGGGCGGAGTCCTGAAAATGGGGTCGGCACTCGGTCAATCGTGCCTCCCTGAAAAGGGGGTGCGAGAAAGAAGTCATAAGGTTGGTGTTTTGGTTAGGGCGGAGTCCTGAAAATGGTGTCGGCACTCGGTCAATCGTGCCTCCCTGAAAAGGGAGTGCGAGAAAGAAGTCATAAGGTTGGTGTTTTGGTTAGGCCGGAGTCCTTAAAATGGAGTTTGCACTCGGTAAACCGTGCATCCCTGAAAAGGGAGTGTGAGAAAAAAGTCATAAGGTTGGTGTTTTGGTTAGGCCGGAGTCCTAACAATGGAGTCGGCACTCGATCAA
>NC_044931.1:15193056-15193823 GCF_003576645.1 Ipomoea triloba
ACCTAAGTCTCATTTCGATCTTCGGATCCTTATGAGTCCGGCAGTCTGTCTGCCTTTTAATGAGTTAGGTTGAGATAACCTAAGTCTCATTTCGATCATCGGATCCTTATGAGTCCGGCAGTCTGTCTGCCTTTGAGTGAGTTAGGTTGAGATAACCTAAGTCTCATTTCGATCTTCGGATCCTTATGTGTCCGGCAGTCTGTCTGCATTTGAGTGAGTTAGGTTGAGATAACCTAAGTCTCATTTCGATCTTTGGATCCTTATGAGTTCGGCACTCTGTCTACCTTTGATTGAGTTAGGTTGAGATAACCTAAGTCTCATTTCGATCTTCGGATCCTTATGTGTCCGGCAGTCTGTCTGCCTTTGAGTGAGTTAAGTTGAGATAACCTAAGTCTCATTTCGATCTTCGGATCCTCATGAGTCCGGCAGTCTGCCTGCCTTTGAGTGAGTTAGGTTGAGATAACCTAAGTCTCATTTCAATCTTCGGATCCTTATGAGTCCGCCAGTCTGCCTGCCTTTGAGTGAGTTAGGTTGACATAACCTAAGTCTCATTTCATTCTTCGGATCCTTATGAGTCCGACAGTCTGCCTGCCTTTGAGTGAGTTAGGTTGAGATAACCTAAGTCTCATTTCGATCTTCGGATCCTTATGTGTCCGGCAGTCTGTCTGCCTTTGAGTGAGTTAGGTTGAGATAACCAAAGTCTCATTTCGATTTTCGGATCCTTATGAGTCCGGCAGTCTGTTTGCCTTTGAGTGAGTTAGGTTGAG
>NC_044931.1:15194823-15195328 GCF_003576645.1 Ipomoea triloba
ATGATACCAGACCATCCAAAGGACTTTGGAATTTCGAAATGGTTTCTAAATACTTCCATCTGCCTATGAATCAAGCGGTAAAAGAGTTAAAGATTAAAAAAGCTTCTTTGAAGAAGATATGTAAGAAGGTTGGAATTGATGAATTGCCATATAAGAAGCTGCGTACCTTGGAGCGATTAGCAAAAAATGTCGAAGGGAATACTGATCATAGAGAAATTATAAATGAGCTAGAAAATCAAAGGGAGCAAATGTTAAAGGATCCTAATCTTCAATCAGGCATAGAAAGAAATTATAATCATAACATCTCNAAAAATGTCGAAGGGAATACTGATCATAGAGAAATTATAAATAAGCTAGAAAATCAAAGGGAGCAAATGTTAAAGGATCCTAATCTTCAATCAGGCATAAAAAGAAATTATAATCATAACATCTCTTTATTTCCTATATTCGGCTGAAAACCAAACAAATGATCTATCAACCAAATGGTTTTAGGATTCCATTTTAC
>NC_044931.1:15196328-15198055 GCF_003576645.1 Ipomoea triloba
TTTTTATATATATATATATATATATATATATATATATATATATATATATATATATATATATTATGCAATGTCCTGAATTTTAAAATTCTATGAAAATAACATTTTCTATTCAGATTACATTTTTGGTATATTTTAGATCAAGTTTACTACTAGATAGATGGATTCTTACAATGTTTAAATAAATTCCAAATTTGTAGCTTCAAGCAATTTAAAGTCATGCAAGGTTAATGTAAACTAAAATTCATATGTGGTGCAATATAATTATTACAATACTTTTCCTTAGCTACAACAGAAATTTATTTTGAAAAATATTTCAAATTTTGTACAATACCACTCTATTTAAAAATAAAAAAATATTTCCCAAAAACCTTGTGGTCAAGCGGCATAGTTGTGGCCCTCCCAAGTGAGAGGTCACAAGTTCGCCCAGTGGGGGCGTTGACTCTTTGTTCTTCAGTAGGTTGAGAAAGTATGTATGAACAGATGCTACATTGTAACAGAGTCAATAGTATTCAAAAAAAAAAAAAAAAGTTCATTATTTCAAATTTGAAATTGGAGCCGTGGGATATATTACCTAATTAATGCAAACCCTCTTTTTTTTTTCTTTTCTTTTCTTTTTATATAAATATTATTATTTTATATCTTTTTGTATTTTAAATACAATAAAAAAAATTATATAATTATATTCTACTCATTTTCCACTCATTTTCTAGAAAATGAACCAAACACACCAGAACAGTTTTCCAATATGCAACCAAACATAGAAAATCAAACAGTTTTCCGGAAAATGACTCATTTTCCAGAATACATTTTCCAGAAATCATTTTCCTGCTTTCCAAACACATCCTAAATAATATTTCAAATTATTTAGTCATGGTTTCACATTCTTTCAATAAATCATCCTCGGAATATGGAAGCATTTGATCAACATAAATTAATGGACTGAAATTGTATACTTCATCGAACACCCATTCATAGAAGCAATCTAATTCTAATTTTCTCATTTCCAAACAACATCCTGGCGTCATTGCTTTCCCAGGTGTTACTAGATCACGAAAATAGAAAGGTATCACGTATGTAATCATTCTGTCATGACAATCTTTAGAAGGTTTTTTAATATTTAAACAATCGAGAATTGCATATGAAAATCTTATTGTGTCGTATGTTAAGAACAATCCTAGAAAAAAAATTAGCTTTAAATCCATTTTTTTTCTTAGATCTTTGTTGCTTTTGACTTTGTTTTAATCTGTATGGATGGGTAACCATTATCTTATTAAATAAACATTTTAGAAACAAGTACCTTTCCAATAAGTTTTTTTATCAATTATAATATATATGTTACAAAAGCATTAAATGACCAAAATATACATACGTTAAATATGCATAATTAAATTCTTATTATACGTGATTTATTTTGTGTTTGTTATTAAAGAAATATGCCGAAAAGCCTTTCATAATATGAGATTTGTATAATAAACAACAAAATATTTAATTCAACATATTTATGGATGAGATTAATTCGATGTGTGCATATAGAGCGTGTGTGTGTGTATAATTAGTCATGTACACATATTTAGCATGTGTTGTGTGCAAAAATAGGATATGCATACAGGCACATGCTCCAAATGCACGCATGCCGTTAAATTCCCGTAATTAATCTCATCTAATCTGTAGATCAATTTTTTTATGTGTGTGTGTGTGTGTGTGAGAGAGAGAGAGAGAGAGAGAGA
>NC_044931.1:15199055-15199717 GCF_003576645.1 Ipomoea triloba
ATTGCATTTAATTGGATGATTTAGAGAAAACCTAACTTTAATTTGTAATTTTCATCTTTAATGAATCATCCTAATGTTTTTAATTGCTAGTGGAAATATTAGGAAAATCATGAAGATATGGAGGCACTACTACACAGACGGCTTTTAACGTCGGCTATTTACAAATAGCCGACGTTGTAGGGATTTTGAAAACTTCTTAAATACCCTACAATGTCGGCTATTTACAAATAGCCGACGTTGTAGGTAATTTGAAAACTACTAAAATACCCTACAACGTCGGCTAATTACAAATATCCGACGTTGTAGGTAATTTGAAAACTACAAAAATACCCTACAACATCGGCTAATTACAAATAGCCAACGTTGTAGGTAATATTAAACCAAAAAAATTACCCTACAATAAATAGCCGAAACGTCGGCTAATAAGACTAGCCGACGTTGTAGGGTAATTTTTTTGTTTTTAAATATTCATTTTATTTTTCTATTTACACCCAAAACTTGCTCAAATATATATAGCAATCACAATCACATTCAAAACCTGTACAATTTATATTTATAATATCATAATTAATAAAAGCAATAAATCTCACAATTGATAATAATTAATAATAGAAGTTCATCAAAAATTATCTATATTAATTAATACAAGTCATAATATTATC
>NC_044931.1:15200717-15202187 GCF_003576645.1 Ipomoea triloba
ATTCAGGATTTCCAATCACCAAATAATATCATATAGAGCGAGAGTGTAGAAAATAGATTTTGATGGACATAGTGGTTACCTTTGAAGCGTATTTAATTCCGAAAGCATACTAACTTTACTCATAAGCTAGGTCCAAAGCAACACCAAACTCAAAGCTCGGTTCATAACCACGAACCTGAAGATTAATATAACCTAATACCATTACTATGACTATAAATAACGATATTGATATTCCTAATCGGTTCATTATAACCTATAATCCATGCTCAAGGCTAATATAATATGACCATGTGAATTATACTTAATCTAATTACTAACTAATACTAAAACAAGGATATGATCAATACTAGTCTAAACTCAAGCTAAGATATAATATTATAACTACACTAAACTAAAAGCTTAACATTAAACCAAAATGTTACCTTAAACTGTCTAGCCTCGGATTCGAACTCACTACCTCCGGCTCACACGCAAGCACCATACCGCCACGCTATTCCATCTCTTCTGTTACGCTGCGAGACTACAGAACCAAGCCTCCTTCCTTGCACCTACGGTTAACATGAGCGGAGGAGAGAGCCCGTTGCTGTTGTTCCGTTCGTTGGACGGCTCTGTTTCACGGAGCTTCTAGCACCGCCACCGGCTACCGCTAAGACCACCATGGATCAGTTGCCGTCGCCATTGCCGAGAACAGGGGAGGCACCGGTTGCTCTGCTTAGTTGGTTCACGTCGACGGGGAGACGTTGCTGAACTCCGCTGCTGCCGCCGCTCAACACGGTCGAGAAGACGGGGGAGACCGCAAGCTACCGCTGGAGTCCGTCTATAACGTCGCTGTTGGAGAATAGAGGAGGCGACCGCCATCGCCGAGCCCGTCGCTGACCACCATTGGTACGGTTCTGCCCGTTGCCGCCGATGATGGAGAGTCTGAGTCGTCAACGTCACCGGAGCTGCTCACCGCCGACGTCTCCCTCTGTTGCTGCTGCGATTCTCCCACGCCGCTTCGCCGGTGACCTTCATTGTGGGTGCAAGCGGTCGGCCGAAAAGAGAGAGACGAGAGGTGTAGAGAATTAACGAAAACAGAGATGAAGGAACGTGGATGGCTGCTGATGACTAAACTTAGGTTACCCTATTTGGAAGTTTCCTTTTTGGGCTAGGTTTCCTCTTTGGGTTTGGCTAGATCATAATTAGAAGGTTGGGTCAAAGTGATCATAATATAATTATTGGACTTAGGGTAGTTTATTGGGTCCATACAAAAATAATATAGTATGGGCTATTTAGAGAAGTTGGGTCAATAACCATAGCTTATAATACATATATATATATATATACATAATTATGGGCTTATAATATAACCTTAAGAAAAGATAAAATATGTGGGCTCAAAAATGTTTATGTGGGAAATATATATATATATATCTATAGAGATATTGGGCTATAGACTATTATTATTAATTATAACAATAAACTATATAC
>NC_044931.1:15203187-15203773 GCF_003576645.1 Ipomoea triloba
TAAGCTCCCAAAGGTTCGAACAACTTTGATATCACTTTCTAACGGACCTTATAACCTTAAGCTCTAATTCCAAGATCTTATAACCTTAAGCTCACTTTGTAACAGAGCGTACCAAAGATCAATAATGAAAGAGAGCGGATTTGATCGATACTCCCCCGATTCTTGCACTCATTTATCTACGGTTGGATTGAATTGAAATCTAAGACACCTAAGGAGGCGAAAGGCACAACATCGAGCGATGTCACGCTCGAATTCCCAAGCCCTCAATTGGTTGGGGAATTTCGTCGAACACCTTGTCTACCTACCTCATCCAGACCTCATCCTCCCCGATTAAGGGCGAGAGTTGCACACACTTAGGCTATTGCACTCTTGCGATATCTTGCCAAGCCTACAACCTGCACTCTTGAGACATTTAGGCTTCCAATGGATCAAGCTGAACCACAACAATGCATAAAACAAAAGTAAGAAACGAAGAATTAGAACAAACTTGAATTATTTGTTCCTTGCGCTTTAAGAAATAAAAGTAAGAAACGAAGAATTAGAAGACGCTTGAATTATTTATTACTTGAGCTTAAAGAAAAAAAAA
>NC_044931.1:15204773-15205283 GCF_003576645.1 Ipomoea triloba
TGCCGCCTTGTGAGCACACAGTTTCTCCCACCGTAACCAATGCAGGCCAGTGCCTCCCCTCCCGTGTCGCCACCAGAACCGAGCAAATGAACCTTCCAACTGTCTGCATAAATTCTGAGGCAGCAAGTAAACCCCCATAGTGTAGGTGGGCAATGCCTGTGCCACAGTCTTAATCAATATCTCTTTCCCGGCCTTTGACAAGAGACTCTTATGCCACCCACCTACACGAGCAGCAACCTTAGCCTGCACAAATGAAAAAACCTCAGACCGATTGCGACCAATATACGATGGCAATCCAAGGTATTTCCCAAAATCAGCAGTCTCTCTCACCCCTAGTATGCCCAGCGTCTCCTCCCTCACTCCTTCAGGCGTATTCCTGCTATAGGTTACATTAGATTTCTGGAAATTAACCATCTGACCTGAAGCGTGCTCATACTCCTCCAAACAACCTTTAATTACCTCAGCCTCCCTTCTATTCGCCTTAAAAAAGAGCAAACTATCATCTGCAAA
>NC_044931.1:15206283-15207200 GCF_003576645.1 Ipomoea triloba
AAGAAATGAGTGCAATTATGTGAAAATACCTGCAAGAATAAAGCTTCAATAGCTAGAGAATCCCTCATGCCAAATCTGAAATAATCACCATGCCCCACTATTTCTGTGTGAGGAACTGCAGCAGCAGGTTCTGCAAACAAATTCTGGATGTAAGCTTTTCAAGGACAACATTGTTATGCTTCATAGTAGCTAAGAAGTGAAGCACATGGACACGCATTCTCTCTCTCTCTCTCTCTGAGACACACACACATTCTTAAGTCGTTGAAACAAAACCAACCAAATTAATGAGAATTTGAAGAAAGAATTCTATGACTGAACATGCTTGAATAATATAGAAATACTTTTCTTTCTCCTTTTTATCTCTTTTTGTTTGGTTAGAATATAATTAGATAAATTCTGAAACACCATACGGATAAAACTCCAAGGACAACAAATGAATTTCACTGGTTTCTCTTTAGTCTTTACAGCATCACAATGTCAGAAACCTATCCATATCCAGTATTCTCACAATCTCACCATTATCATCTACAAAGACAATAAAAATTACACTGCCACTTGCATGTAAAACCTTCTTACCTCACATAGTCAAAAGACCAATTTCAACTAAACAATCAAACAAAAATTCAGCAAAGCAATCAAACTCAGTAACACAACAAAACAGGGACAGCATGATTACACAAAAAAATTAAAATGAAAAATATATATATCAAAACAATGCAATAACTAACCATTCAATGCCAGAGGAACCTTGCAGAAGTACCACCGGACGTCACCTCCATCAGATGGACTTACTGTATGAGCAAGGTACTTCTGCCTACCCTCACACTGCTCAATCTCATCTGCCAACCTCCTTATATTCGACGGCGTGTTCTTCAACAAGTCCGGAGAAGTTTCCTCCACCACATTGGAGCCTGAAG
>NC_044931.1:15208200-15208794 GCF_003576645.1 Ipomoea triloba
GCCGGAGTCCTGAAAATGGAGTCGGCACTCGGTCAACCGTGCCTCCCTAAAAAGGGACTGTGAGAAAGAAGTCATAAGGTTGGTGTTTTGGTTAGGCGGAGTCCTGAAAATGGAGTCGGCACTAGGTCAACCGTGCCTCCCTAAAAAGGGACTGTGAGAAAGAAGTCATAAGGTTGGTGTTTTGGTTACGCCGGAGTCCTGAAAATGGAGTCGGCACTCGGTCAATCGTGCCTCCCTAAAAAGGGACTGTGAGAAAGAAGTCATAAGGTTGGTGTTTTGGTTAGGCCGGAGTCCTGAAAATGGAGTCGGCACTCGGTCAATCGTGCCTCCCTAAAAAGGGACTGTGAGAAAGAAGTCATAAGGTTGGTGTTTTGGTTAGGCCGGAGTCCTAACAATGGAGTCGGCACTCGATCAGCCGTGCCTCCCTGAAAAGAGAGTGCGAGAAAGAGGTCATAAGTTTGGTGTTTTGGTTAGGCGGAGTCCTGAAAATGGAGTCGGCACTAGGTCAACCGTGCCTCCCTAAAAAGGGACTGTGAGAAAGAAGTCATTAGGTTGTTGTTTTGGTTAGGCCGGAGTCCTGAAAATGGAGTCGGC
>NC_044931.1:15209794-15210415 GCF_003576645.1 Ipomoea triloba
AAAAGTTTCTGCTCTTCCGTCTGGAATTTCGAGCATTTCTGATCTATGAGTTTTGATTAAACTAGAGTCATTCTGCATGAATCCAGTTCTGTACAAATTTGGAGTGGAGTATGCCTTTAGTAAAGGTTTATAAAGTTTTTAGTCTGTCTCTGGTCCACTGGAATAATTCCAGTGTCTCCTATCCCAATCATCAGTCTCATGATGATTATTATAAGTGGGAAAGTTGAAAATTTGGAGTTTGTTACCAAGGTGGTAAGTGGCGTTTACCTCAAAAGGTCTAAGGAAACCTCTGAAGTCTGATATGTGATTTGAAGTAATTACAAAGTGGGATAATTCTTTGAGTTTAAGTTCTAGTTCGTGTTTTTCAAAAAGTTGACCAGTAGATTCTGTAATTGAATCTAGACATAAGGTTTCTTGGAAGGTTTGAAATTCTAACTTTGAAAGTATAGTATTTGAGATTTCTAGTAGGGGGGGGGTATGCTCCCGCAGGAGTGGAGTATGCCTTTAGTAAAGGTTTATAAAGTTTTTAGTCTGTCTCTGGTCATTAAAGTTTCTATATCCTTTGGTTTGTGATTTATTGTAAAGTGGTGTAGTGAGTTTTGCAAGATCTTTAAAATAAGG
>NC_044931.1:15211415-15212553 GCF_003576645.1 Ipomoea triloba
GAAGTTGCGCGGAGAGAGAGGGTCAAGTACATTTTGCGCGCAGTACGTGACGGATGCGATCATACCAGCACTAATGCACCGGATCCGATCAGAACTCGGAAGTCAAGCATGCTTGGGCGAGAGTAGTACTAGGATGGGTGACCCCCTGGGAAGTCCTCGTGTTGCATCCCCCATCCTCTTTTTAATCTTTCTTTTAAACCGCTGGACCGCTCGCTAAGGGTACTATCCTTTTAAACCGCTAAACCGCTAAGCGAGAGAAGTTGCGCGGAGAGAGAGGGTCAAGTACATTTTGCGCGCAGTACAGATGGATGCGATCATACCAGCACTAATGCACCGGATCCCATCAGAACTCCGAATTGAAGCGTGCTTGGGCGAGAGTAGTACTAGGATGGGTGACCCCCTGGGAAGTCCTCGTGTTGCATCCCCCACCCTCTTCTTAATCTTTCTTTTAAACCGCTGGACCGCTCGCTAAGAGTATTATCCTTTTAAACCGCTAAACCGCTATGCGAGAGAAGTTGCGCGGAGAGAAAGGGTCAAGTACATTTTGCGCGCAGTACGTGACGGACCCCCTGGGAAGTCCTCGTGTTGCATCCCCCACCCTCTTTTTAATCTTTCTTTTAAACCGCTGGACCGCTCGCTAAGAGTATTATCCTTTTAAACCGCTAAACCGCTATGCGAGAGAAGTTGCGCGGAGAGAAAGGGTCAAGTACATTTTGCGCGCAGTACGTGACGGATGCGATCATACCAGCACTAATGCACCGGATCCCATCAGAACTCCGAAGTGAAGCGTGCTTGGGCGAGAGTAGTACTAGGATGGGTGACCCCCTGGGAAGTCCTCGTGTTGCATCCCCCACCCTCTTTTTAATCTTTCTTTTAAACCGCTGGACCGCTCGCTAAGAGTATTATCCTTTTAAACCGCTAAACCGCTAAGCGAGAGAAGTTGCGCGGAGAGAGAGGGTCAAGTACATTTTGCGCGCAGTACGTGACGGACCCCCTCNCTGGGAAGTCCTCGTGTTGCATCCCCTACCCTCTTTTTAATCATTCTTTTTAATCTTTCTTTTAAACCGCTGGACCGCTCGCTAAGGGTACTATCCTTTTAAACCGCTAAACCGCAAAGCGAGAGAAGTTGCGCGGAGAG
>NC_044931.1:15213553-15214305 GCF_003576645.1 Ipomoea triloba
GTCACTAACAGGTAATTACGCCTTGATTAACTAAATTGACATGTTTACGCACCTAATTGCAATATTAAAGGTTTTGAGGTTCTAATTTATTTTTCAGTTAAGTTTGATGGCCTATTTGGCACATTTTATCCAAAAAAAGTAACATTTACATTTACCTGTTATTACAGGTCACTAATAGGTAATTATGACTTGAAAAACTAAATTGACATGTTTATGTACTTAATTGCTACTTTAAAAAGGATGAGCGCGTAATTCATGTCTATTTGACACATTTTATGCAAAAAAAGTGACATTTAAATTTACCTGGTATTACAGGTCGCTAACAGGTAATTACGACTTGATAAACTAAATTGATATATGTTTCTGTACCTAATTTGGACTTTAAAAAGTTTGGTGGCCTAATTGATTTTTTAGGTACAGTTTGATGACCAATTAGACAAATTTTATGCTAAAAAAGGGACATTTACATTTACGTGTTATTACAGGTCACTAACAGGTAATTATGCCTTGATGAACTAAATTGACATGTTTATTTGCCAAATTGCAACTTTAAATAGTTTTAGAGCCTAATTGATGCCTATTTGACGCATTTTATGCAAAAAAAATGACATTAAAATCTACCTGTTATTACAGGTCACTAATAGGTAATTATGTTTTATAAACTAAATTGCCATGTTTATGTTTCTAATTCCAGTTTTAAAATGTTTGAATGCCTAATTGATTTTTTACATAAAGTTTGATGGTCTATTTGA
>NC_044931.1:15215305-15216091 GCF_003576645.1 Ipomoea triloba
ACTATGATGAATCATGGCTTACTAGAAATTCATTTCCTAGCTTTTCCTTATTGATTTAAATAATTTTCTTCGTATCTCCTTTACTACAACATTCGTTTATTCAATATTTTTTGATTCTTTGTGACAATGGCGTGCCTGAGGAAAATGCTACATATTCCGTAGATTAAAGACTTGTCAATACTTCTAATTTGACCTCCCTAAAGACCGACACAAATCGAGGGTAACCCCAACAATCTTTGATTTTAACAACCACAAAACTGCGGAAAATCATATGGCGTCGTTGCTAGGGAGGGCAAACGGTTGTTATTGACCTGTTTTATATATTTGAAATATTTGCATTGTTTTTACTTCATTTCAGTTGTTGTTTTTACTTTGTTTGTACTAACCTCCCTAAAACAACTACTATTTGTTCGGATAGTAAACTTTCTTTCTTTCAACATTTTTGAAGGGTGAATGCAAACGACGGCTAGAGGTAACCAAGGCCTACACCGTCTATAGCTTGAAATAAACCGAGCCACAACGAGAAGGACAAAAAGAAAGGCCAAACCTAGTGATATCCTAGTAGACCGAGAGGAGAATGGTAGTTCCTAAACCCCCGAGAATAAACACCTTTGCAATGCAATTTTTCATAAACCATAAACACACTATGATGAATCATGGCTTACTAGAAATTCATTTCCTAGCTTTTACTTATTGATTTCAACAATTTTCTTCGTATCTCCTTTACTACAACATTCGTTCATTCAATATTTTTTGATTCTTTGTGACAATGGCGTGCCTGAGGAA
>NC_044931.1:15217091-15219157 GCF_003576645.1 Ipomoea triloba
CCTATTTTCACTTACAGGTGCAAGTAATTTACGTTGTTAACATTTATGCACCTGGGTGCACCTATGTGCACCTAGTTATAACATTACGTGCACCTAGGTATAACGTTATGTGCAACTACATTCCGGACACGTGGCGCGCTGTGATTCGTCCGCAGTTTTCTCCTGGGCGGCCAGTACGCACCTGAACGCGATCCTATATATATATATATATATATATATAGGACTATGAGGACTAATCATAGCCATCAAATCAAAATAACATAAATGGCCTAGATTAGTACCTTCAAAAAAAATAAATGGCCTAGATTAGAAGATGATTAATATGGTAATGGCGCATGCAATTAGTAATTAAGGGAAAAGATGATATTTTATATTAATTAGTATTATGGAAGGCTTTTGATTAACTAATATAGAATCACTATTGAATTATAATTAAGGT
Source organism: Ipomoea triloba (assembly GCF_003576645.1). Taxonomy (NCBI): domain Eukaryota; kingdom Viridiplantae; phylum Streptophyta; class Magnoliopsida; order Solanales; family Convolvulaceae; genus Ipomoea; species Ipomoea triloba. Next base: position 15,217,531 of record NC_044931.1, read on the forward strand.
TAGAAAATCAGTATTGCATTCCATACGGACGAAACAAAAAACAAAACAAAGACTCGCGTAGAAAAGGTTATGAACACCGATGTATGCCTATTTACTGATTATTGTGTCGCTATAACGTATGAGTTGTGTGCCTAATGTGAAAAATAATATAAGTAGGTTAATGAAAAGTTTTAAAGATAAATGTTTTTTTTAAAAGAGGGTTATGAACACCTGTGTGTGCCTATTTACTGAATATTGTGTGTCTCAGTATTTCCTTCCTATCCGTCTGGGCACACGATTTAATTATTGAGGCATACATTATATCAGTAAATATCACACATTGTATATTTCCTTACGGATACGGAATATAAGTACAATATATGCACAAAATTCTTCCAAAAGAAAAATTAATAAAATAAAAGCATTTAGTAATCAATCTAACACTTTAAAAAACAATTATTCCTTAAATTTTTCATTACCTACTTCTATTATTATTCACGCTATGCACACAACCCATACGTCACAGGTAATTCAAGTATCTACATGAAGCTGATGAAGAAAATTCTTCCCAAAAAAAGTAATAAAAAACAAAGCATTTGAATACGACGTAGGCACACACCGGTGTTCATAACCTTTTAAAAAAACAATTATCTTTAAAACTTTTCATTAACCTACTTCTATTATTTTCCACGTTAGGCACACAACTCATACGTTATAGGCACACAATACTCAGTAAATAGGCACACAACGGTGTTAATAACCTTTTCTACGCCAGTCTTTGGTTTGTTTTTTGTTTCGTCCATATGGAATGCAGTATTGATTTTCTAAAACCTTAATTATAATTCAATAGTGATTCTATATTAATTAATAAAAAGTCTTCCATAATACTAATTAATGTAAAATATCATCTTTGCCCTTAATTAACTAAAAAACTAATCTAAACATTGCCTAAATCTACACCATTAATTTTTAGAAATCAATGGCTAGGATTGATCCTTAAAATCCTCTGTAATAAATTAGTCCTCACCTGAGTAGACTTATATATATATATATATATATATATATATATATATAAACACGCACACTCACATGCTACTTTTCATTCCTCAATTGTCTATAAAATGAATTTTTTACCTTCGAGTTTTGTTAGGATTCACCCCAAAAAAATGCAGAAATAGCGACGGACATTTCCATCGCTAAAAAAGGGAAACCTGTCGCTAATTGGTTTAGCGACGAAAATGGTCCGTTGCTAAACTAAAAAATATCCGTCATTATTTTTCTCTCGGCAATAATTTGATGACAAATTTTGCAAGGGAATAACGACAGAAATTCCGTCACTAGACTAACAAAAATCTGTTGCTAAACTAACAAAAATCCATCGCTAGTTTTCTACCACGATGATCAGATGACATAATTTGCAAGGAAATAGCGACCAACCTTTTCGTCGATAAATATAGCATTGGTAACATCCGTCGCTAGATTTACTACAAATTTGGTTCGTCGGTAAATATAGCATCGGTAACATCCGTCGCTAGATTTACTACAAATTTTGTCCATCGCTAAATTTTTAAAATTAATATATATATATATATATATATATATATATATATATATATATATATATATATATATATATATATATATATAT
>NC_044931.1:15220157-15220668 GCF_003576645.1 Ipomoea triloba
GGTTCTTGCACTCATTTATCTGCGGTTGGATTGAATTGAAATGTAAGACACCTAAGGAGACGAAAGGCACAACACCGAGCGATGTCACGCTCGAATTGCCAAGCCCTCAATTGGTTGGGGCACTTCTTCGAACACCTTGTCTACCTACCTCCTCCAGGCCTCATTCTCCTCGATTAAGGACGAGAGTTGCACACACCTAGGCTATTGCACTATTGCGATATCTTGCCATGCCTACAACCTACGCTCTTGACTCATTTATGCCCATATAACAACCGCTGAAGATGACAGACATGCCCGGGTTGTAGAGGATCCTCTGGTGGCTGTTTCATATACACTGTCTTTGGAAGATGACCGTTGAGGAAGGCATTGTGAACATCCAGCTGCCTGAGGGTCCAGGAATGCGTGACGGCTAGTGAAAACAAGAGCTTAACAGTAGTTGGTTTCACAACCGGGCTAAACGTGTCGAAGAAATCCTCATCGGCTACTTGATTAAAACCTTTGGCTACCAGCC
>NC_044931.1:15221668-15222241 GCF_003576645.1 Ipomoea triloba
ATATATATATATATATATATATATATATATAGATTTTGTTTCAAATGCGGCGGCGAGGTCCGGTGCGGTCATGCGGCCTAATCAGCACCGTCCAATTTCATTAATCTTACTGAAATTCGTGTATGTTTAAGTGGGGTTATTATGGTAATTTTAGTATTTATATTACATGAATTGGAAAGGTGCATTTTAGTACATAGTGTGGTGCGTTTGAATACATGCTGTGGTGCGTTTTATTACGTATGTTGGTGCATTAACTTTGTTGTAGAATAGTGTGTTTTAATCTATCCGTTGGTGCATTTTCATACGTAGAATGATGTGTAACTGTGTTGTGGAATGGTGTGTTTTAATACGTCGCCTGGTGCATTTTAATACATTGAATGATGTGTATTTTAACAAATGTGTTTCTAATAAGTGTGGTGCATTTTAATACGTATAATGGTGCATATTTTAGCACATGTTTTCTAATATGTGTAAACAGTGTATGCTTATAATCTGACATGAGGCACGTTGTGGTACATTTTAATACGTAGAATGATGTGTTTTATTAAGTATATTGATGAATTTTAAGTGAAT
>NC_044931.1:15223241-15223922 GCF_003576645.1 Ipomoea triloba
ATAAACATGTCAATTTAGTTTATCAAGACATAATTACCTGTTAGTGACCTGTAATACCAGGTAATTGTAGGTGTCACTTTTTTTCTTTTTTTTTTTTGCTTAAAATGTGTCAATAGGCATTGAACTTTACCTGAAAAATCAATTAGACCCTCAAACTTTTTAAAGTTCCAATTAAATAAATAAACATGTCAATTTAGTTCATCAAGGCATAATTACATGTTAGTGACCTGTAATAACAGGTAAATGTAAATGTCATTTTTTTAGCATAAAATGTCTTTAATAGGCCATCAAACTGTACCTGAAAAATCAATTAGGCCCTCAAACTTTTTAAAGTTGCAATTAGGTACATAAACATATGTATTTAGTTCATCAAGGCGTAATTACCGGTTAGTGACCTGTCATACCAGGTAAATTTAAATATCACTTTTTATTTGCATAAAATGTGTTAAATATGCATCAATTAGTATCTCAGAGTTTTTGAAGTTGCAATTAGATACATAAACATGTCAATTTAGTTTATCAAGGCATAATTACCTGTTGTAACCTGTAATACCAAGTAATTGTAGATGTCACTTTCTTTTTTCTTTTTTTTTTTTTGTGTAAAATGTGTCAATATGCATTGAACTTTACCTGAAAAATCAATTAGACCCTCAAACTTTTTAAAGTTCCAATTAAATAAAT
>NC_044931.1:15224922-15225456 GCF_003576645.1 Ipomoea triloba
GTGACATCATGGAATTGCAACTTCCAAGCATTATACATCGTATTTCTAACTTCCTTAAGAATCGTTTAGAAAGTGTCCGAGATGAAGCTAGATCTGCCTTGGCAGCTTGCTTAAAAGAGCTTGGATTGGAATACTTGCAATTTATCATCAAAGTCTTGCGAGGCACTTTGAAAAGAGGATTTGAATTGCATGTTCTGGGATACACATTGAATTTTATATTGACAAAATTTCTTCAAAATCCCACTAGTCTAAATTTGGATTATTGTCTAGAAGATCTTCTTTTTGTTGCTGAAAGTGATATACTTGGCGATGTGTCAGAAGAGAAAGAGGTAGAGAAGATTGCTTCAAAAATGAAGGAGACTAAAAAGCAGAAGTCCTATGAGACCCTCAAGTTGATTGCCCAAAACATCACATTCAAAACCCATGCCTTAAAGCTTCTTTTGCCTGTTACTGTGCATCTACAGAAGCAGCTGACTCCAAAAGTGAAAACAAAATTGGAGAACATGTTGAATCATATATCTTCTGGTATACAAT
>NC_044931.1:15226456-15226966 GCF_003576645.1 Ipomoea triloba
TTTTGAATTATTTTTGTCCTAATATAGTTCATGTTTTAATATCAATCCTAACCATTCATTCCAATTTTACAGATGGTTGAGATTGGATCTCATGATCTCATCTTATAGGGTGATCTCATTGGATCCAGCCCCTATATATATATATATATATATATAAATGTATTCTAATTAGGACACCTATATGCAGAGACGGAACCACTATGGGGGCAGTGGGGGCACCTGCCCCCACTCACCCCACCCCTACCCCATATATAGCCTTTGTATGTATATATGTATATATAGTATATGTTTTAGTATAAATATATAAAAACAAATATCAACGGAGGTGTTAGACGAGGTGGTATAAGCGCTTGTTATCCTGTGAGATGTTGCGTGTTTGAATCCAGTAGAAAAAACACTTTCTTTTTGGCGCTTTTTATGATTATGGCTTTATAATTTGTGATTTTTTATGGCTATATATATATATATATATATATATATATATATATATATATATATATATATATATAT
>NC_044931.1:15227966-15229525 GCF_003576645.1 Ipomoea triloba
TACGTGCTATGCAAAATCATCGATAATTGCATCAAGATTAACATTCTCTAGCATATCCTTCTCAATACACAAAATCGTCATTAACATGGCCTTGATCATTTAAATTTTCTTTAGATTGTTTCAAATTTTCATTAAATGATCCTGATTTTTTGAAAAATTTATTTATATATAGTTCCTCTTTGTGATTCTATTAGCTGCTCTACTTGTTTTTTTTCTTTTTTTTTTTCTTTTTTTCACCATCACATAAATGCTTTTTAGGTAACCTTATATAAAACAATTTTAAAAAACTTACAAGTTACTAGGGCCCAAACTGGCAGGTGTTGCATGTGTGCTAGGAAATAAAGACAGAACAAATTACAAATAGAAGAAAACTTACAAGTTACAACGGACAATAGGGCCCAAACTGGCAAACAAATGAACAATCGTTGATTAATCGAATTGGAACAAAAAATTTATTGAAGAAGACGAATGTGTTAGCCAGTTAGGGTGTCGATTCTAATAGATAAAAGATAATTAGGTGTCATTCTAAATTATTTAATTAAGTGTGGATTCTCAACTTCCTGCAGTCCCATATATTCTTAATTTTTTGCTTTCTAATATAATTATAACACTAATTTTTTATTTTCTAATATAATTATAACACTAATTATAACATTATAATATAATAGATATATGTATACATATATATGGATGGCCCCTTCTATCATGGGGCCCTGGGCGATCGCCCATCCCGCCCGTGCTCAAGACCGGCCCTATGTATATCCCGAGTTTCAACACAATGACTAATCCCTAGCTGAATTGTAGGCGTCTCTTTTGGGTGAGACATTTGCTTGGCTTGGAGATTTAAGGCTTCCCCATACCCATATACAAAGATCGAATCTTTGATATTTTGTTAAATAAGGATGGTCCCGATGAATGAGTTCAAATCTTGTAATTGTAAAGTCAACAACTCGATCAATCTGGATAGGATTATATTGTCTAATCCCAAATTCTTTTTTTTTCTTTAATACTATATATGGCATGCATTCTCAAGTGTTGAGACTTGGGAAAAACTAACCTAACTCATAAAGTATTAATGTAATACAACTTTATAATAATATAGTTTATAACCTTATAATTATATTAGTAGTAGTTTACTTATTAACTGTTTTAAACTGCTGAATTTACTATATAACACAAAAACATGCAATATTACTATGTGTTAGAAGGAAAGGAATGCATGCATGAATTGAAAAGAAGTTTATTGGATATGGCTTCCCTTTATGGTACCAAATTCATATAATTTAGTGTAGTAGCTCTTCCGATTTCCGACATCTGATCTGGTTTGTCAAATGCATATATGATTATTCTCCGTTGGAGGCGGTGGTGGCCCTGTGTTTTTGTCCGGTGGCGGACTTTAATTCAAAGGGTGGTAAAGTGGTACGTGCATCTATCACGTGTGGAGTAAGGGTTTGGGAGACTGGGAAACTTCTTCTAGCCATTGGAGCCTACCTAAAACAATATGCATCATTGTATATATATATATATATATATATATATATATATATATATATATATAT
>NC_044931.1:15230525-15231181 GCF_003576645.1 Ipomoea triloba
AAGTTCAAAATAGTATAGTAAAAGTGCTGATATTTGAAACTTTAACATTTTTATTCAACTTTTTTTGTTCCCTTGTCATGTTTACTCTTTTTTTTTTATAATACTATTAATCATTAATTACACTGAAGAATTATATTAAAGGCTTAAAGATCTAAATAATGAAGATCAATAAAGTGTAAGTAGAGTTGTTAAAATGGCCCTACTTGCGGGCAGCTGCGGGCCCGCTCCTTGGTGGAACTGGATAAGTTGGCCCGCGGGCTAGGTGGACCGGCCTACCCCTGCCTCATAATGCTCTATCTGGCACATATCATAATGCTCTATATGCACAAATTTAATGCACCATATTAGTTCTCATTGACTCACGGGGTGGTTGGTTCTTATAGGAACATCATCTATGTATATATGTTTAATATGATAAAATCAACAAATTTAGAATGTGGGATATTTGATAGGGAAAATTTTGTTTTCTATTTTCTGGAGAAAATTTTTAATTAGTAAACAGGCACTCAATTTTCTTTATTGCCAATTAGACACAGCAGTCGGGGATTAATTCCGAACCAAATTTTTTTTTCCTTTCTAATTTGAACATAACAGTGAAAATTCAGTAGAAAGGTATTAGTAAGGCTATCATCAATCATCACCATCAACAAACGAAT
>NC_044931.1:15232181-15232933 GCF_003576645.1 Ipomoea triloba
CGCCAACCAACTATCCACCCAATACGCCAAGACCAAACATGTAAGTAAAGTGATGGTAAGACATGGACTACTCTCCGCTATTGGCTTTAGCGGGATTATTTTCTTCTCATCGCCCTAGATGACGTCATTGGGCAACCCGACTTCATGTGGAGCTCCACGCTTTTTCGAAAACAGTGTGATGGGTGCCCAAATCCTAGCGGGGTGGCTCACCCCCTCTCTTATTTTCTCGTCCCTTAGGATAATGATGTAGTAGTTTGTAGTAGCTCACCGCCATGGCCTGGGCGGTCACTCTTTATTCTCAACCCCCTCGGATCACGTCATCGGGCACCCTACATCGCATGGAGCCCCATACTTTTTCGAAGGTCAGTGCAATGGGTTCCCGAATCCAAGCGGGGTGGCTCACCTCCTCCCAATATTCTGACCTTCTAGGATCTCGTTGGGACAACCGGCTTCACGTAGATCTCTACTCTTGATTGAAGAACGGTGCAATATTTGCCCCAAATCCTAGAAGGATGGCTTCTCTCGAATCTTACCTCTAGGAGTGGCCATTACTTAGCCTCTTTCTCATTTTACCATAACAAACCATCTTGCCTTTTTCTAGGGAATTGGGATTTCTCACTCGCTAACACTAGGCTCACCTTTTGCCCCATGCCCTACCAAATTAGTCTATTTTCCGGGCTTCACTTGCATTATATTTCTCAAGTTTACTTGCATTATATTTCTCAAGTTTAAGGGTACACACATTCAATTGG
>NC_044931.1:15233933-15234735 GCF_003576645.1 Ipomoea triloba
TGCTAGTAAATTATGTGACTAGGAATTTTATGTGAAAATTATGTGTTAAGTTTGTGGATCTATAAGTTGGCTCAAAAGACTACTCTTTAAATTTTTGGTAATTTTTGTATGCATGTTGATAGCTAATTTATGCATGTATATGTTGTATTTATGTCCATATAGGCCTATACTTGTGAAAATAGTGAAGAATCGAGGCGTTGCAACCCGGTTTTTACTGCCCGAAGTTGGTAGATCCGGAAGGACGCTGCCGTGGACGCGCGTCCATCGGCGTCCAATGTTTCGGCGTCACGGCCGAAAGGCCGGACGCGACCACGGACGCGCGTCCGTGGGTGTCCAGTATTTCGGCATTAAGCCGAACGGGCGCGCGTCCGCCGTGCGTCCGGCGTTGCGGACATCCGCGAGTCTGCGCGACGCGGATCCGTTTTCGACTGAACTTTCTTCCGATGTTTTTACTCCTGAATGTTATGATGTTTGGAAGGCCTACGGGCAACCGAGTCAATTTTTGAAAGTTCAAATATTAATTTGTAAATTATGTTCATCAATTTGGAGAAAAATCGTGTTTTTAAGAAACAAGTGTGTCTCTTGTCACTTGGGAATTTATGGTGAAAAGTCATTTGACAAATACGGGTATTTTTGGAAACATATTTGGATGAGAATTATTGTTTTGAGACATCATGTGAAAATACTAATTAAATTCAAGGAAATAAAGAATGTTTTGAAACCTTAGTTTCTGGATAAAGTTGTTGAGATGTTTGACTTGCGGGAGGCTTGTGAGCCGTGGCCCGAAGTTGTTGAGATGTTT
>NC_044931.1:15235735-15236467 GCF_003576645.1 Ipomoea triloba
AAGTCTGAACTCCACGCATAGGGAACCTAATGTTTTAGTGCGAACCGAAGTATATGTTAGTCTTCTCCATTGGAATACTATGCTCCATTGCGGGTGTATTAGCAACCGATTTACCATGTCTTCAAACCCAAATTCCCGTAGCACACTCGGATCAAAGTATTTCCTTCCAATTAAATTCTCTAACTTATACACATCCACAAGCGCCAATTGTTCTTCAGTTAAGCCTCGGAGGAGCCTTGTTCCTCTTGCATTAGGTACAACTTGTGGTGGTGGTTGTGGTGGTTCTGCTCTTGCCATTGTTCGGCTTGTGCTTGCTTCCTCATAATTCCTTTTCAAGGCTTGCTGTTTGGTTCTTCCCGTATCCCAAAAAAAGCGGTAAAGTGCATGAAAAATAAGGAAATGTAAGTCTGAACTCCACGCATAGGGAACCTAATGTTTTAGTGCGAACCGAAGTATATGTTAGTCTTCTCCATTGGAATACTATGCTCCATTGCGGGTGTCTTAGCAACCGATTTACCATGTCTTCAAACCCAAATTCCCGTAGCACACTCGGATCAAAGTATTTCCTTCCAATTAAATTCTCTAACTTATACACATCCACAAGCGCCAATTGTTCTTCAGTTAAGCCTCGGAGTAGCCTTGTTCCTCTTGCATTAGGTACAACTTGTGGTGGTGGTTGTGGTGGTTCTGCTCTTGCCATTGTTCGGCTTGTGCTTGCTTCCTCATAATTCA
>NC_044931.1:15237467-15237988 GCF_003576645.1 Ipomoea triloba
TTAAGGAATTCATAGTTCTTAAGAAAATGAAGTATTGTTTAGAACAGTTTATGATATAAACCTCAAAATTTGATGAACTGTACATGCTAGTGAATACAAATTTGATTCTTAGATAATATGAACTGAAGTGATTAAGGTGATAATGTATAAGGGAATGCAAAAGTGATTTGAGATTACTGTAGAATACCTTTGTTCTGAGTTTGATGTTTCCTTTTGATGCCTATGACTGCTGAACAGGTTATCTGCCTCATATTTGCATTCCCCAATTTGTATCTAGGGTGATTTGGGACAAAACTGTTTTAGCTGTAGTTGGGATTGGTATTTTAATACTTCCTACAGGTTTATGACTGGATAGATAATATGTAGTTGAAGGCATGAATACCAAAAGACCCTAACATCATTAAGGCAGAAAAGCATAAAGATTACATAGTAGTACTACCACAGTATTTAATTTCATAGTCCACCCACTTAAAAAATGAAATAAGTTGTAGTTCTTGAGTTAAAGTGTAACCTAGATATTA
>NC_044931.1:15238988-15239536 GCF_003576645.1 Ipomoea triloba
AAAAAGAACTCATTTATGATTTAGCAAACAAGAACATTGATTGGCACAGCTCCAGAATCAATGCTCAAAATCAAGAAATCAGTTAAAGTTTTTATCTAAAAGCCTTGAAAAGTAAAAGTAAACACCATTAGAGCTGTACCTAACACAAGGAAGAGAAAATAGCAAAGCAAAAGAAGTGACGAGGGAAATGGTAAAACCCAAAAATGGAAACTGCCCTATACCAAAATTCAGATCCCAAACTCGCAAAACAGAATTAAAGAATATGCTACCAAAGGCCAGAATGTTGGGAGTAGATAAAACCAAACAAATTTGAAAGTAAAGCCAGGAAGCAGCAATGAATCAAAAAAGGTTCCACCTTTTTCTTCTTTCACCAACAAAACCCAAAGCAAATCAGCAACTAAACTATTCTATGGCTTTTATGCAAGGAAAGCTCAAAAACCCAACTCAAGATCCGACTGATAATCAAACCAGAAAGCATTTTTTAAAAAAAAAAAAAAAAAAAAAAAAAAAAAAAAAAAAAAAAAAAAAAAAAAAAAAAAAAAAAAAAA
>NC_044931.1:15240536-15241129 GCF_003576645.1 Ipomoea triloba
TGTACTTAATCGACTGACAGTAAATCAAAGCATGTTCACTGCATGGTTTGATGCTAACAAGAAATATGATTCTGCTAAGTCCTTGCCTTATATTGACATGCCAACCAAGTTTGTGTGGAAGAAGGATATTAGAGAGTGTCATCCAAGGCAGAAAGGGTTCGCCATTGGACGGATTTTTTACGTACCTCCTGGAAGTGGTGAAATATATTACTTGAGATGTCTCCTAAATGTAGTTCGAGGTCCTACAAATTTTGAAGACATCAAGTCATATAAGGGTGTAATATATCCAACTTTTCGAGATGCCTGCTATGCAAGAGGGTTGTTAGATGATGATAAAGAGTACATTGATGCAATTAATGAAGCAAGTCAGTGGTCTACTGCTGCATCAGTGAGAAAATTATTTGTTATATTACTTACCTCAAACTTGGTTAATCGCCCGGAAAATGTTTGGAATGAAGTCTGGCATCACCTATCAGAGGATGTACAATACAACAGACGTAGAGTGTTGCAAGAAAGAGGTATGTGAAAAGGTTATTTAATATTCTCTTTATGTTGTATAATTTTTTGAAATTATTTTTGTGACATTTTTTTTT
>NC_044931.1:15242129-15249201 GCF_003576645.1 Ipomoea triloba
CGCAACACAAATGCTATGCCGGGCACCCACATCAAGATTAAGGTTTGAATAAAAGATAACTTAAAGCAACAACAGCTAGATAACTCAGGATTAGATGTGAAACCCTTAAATCCCAGAGATAACCCCTAGAACAGTGTATCATTGCAGGGAAACCAAAACAAATCACTCCATGACTGTAATCATTCTAAAGGTCACACATAGAAGAACAGATAAACATTGCTTACATGTTATAATAGCATCACTGTAATCCTGTACAGTTGGTCCCAATAAAGACTTGCTAAAGATCATTTGGTCATTATGCTGTCCAGAAATTGGTGAAGGTCATCAAGTTTTGCATTGAGCAGACCTACAAAGCAAATGCAAACTTTAATACAAATGTTAAAGTAAACATTGCATATATCAGAGCCAATGAGTGAAGATAAACTTGCCAGAATGGTCATGGCCACCATGATAATTCAGCCTAAGCGTATCCCCATCCAGTTTGCGAATCTTCTCTGCTCTCAAATGCTCAACCTCTGTAAACGTTCTATTTTTGTGATTCTCCAAACTTGACCGAAACTCTGATGCAATTTTTACCAGCTCTAGAAGAACACACATTCAAGATTTATAGTTAAAATATTAATTGGGCTCAAAAACTGTTAAAGAACTCAGATATATTTGCAAATATTCAAATAGTTTTCCCTTCAATGGATCCTAAAACATTGCAAATTAGCTAAAATTCATATAAAGAATTACACTGGAGAAACCTGTACTAGATGAGCAACCTAATAAAGTGAAATGATTTTAACATACTCATTCAATTTTAACCTGAAGAAACAGAAAGACAACAGGATCCACATAAATATGGCATTTAACCTGAGGAAACAGAAAGATAGCCAGGATCCACATAAATATGGCATCATCCTAGAAGAAACAATATATATATATATAGAGAGAGAGAGAGAGGCTTAGGATCAGGTGCGAAGGAGCTCCTAGGTGAAAGATGCGAATAAATCTCAGTCATTGATTCATTCAAAATCAATTGCTCTTTAAAAAAAAAAATCGAGACCAACGATCTTCAAAAATGTTCACCGGAAGGCACAAAGATGTAAAGCAATTATTGAAAAGACTAAATTCAATACAGGATCTTCACACACAAGTTATACAAATAATAAACAAGCAATACAAGATTCAAATCAAATTAGTAATTAGTGATTCAAAACAATCATAAACTACTAATTTCTTACTATATTAGTCTAAAATTGTGCACTAAAATTGTGCACTGGAAGCACAACAATGCCACTATAAGGCACAACAATATGCACTCAAAGGGAGAAACTGTGTGCTCTAGAAGAGACAACAATATGCACTCGAAGGCTGTGTTTGGCAGAGCTTATTTAGGAGCTTATAACTTATTTTAAGCTACTAATAAGCTATAGCTTTGTTTGGTAATGTTCTCAAAATAAGCTAGTAGCTTAAAACAAGAGCTTATTTTGAAACGCTACTTTAGGTAGCTTTTCAAAAATAAGCTAGGAGCTTCTTAACTTTTTTTCATCTTTATCCTTATTATTTTATATAAATGACATCATTTATCCCTCCCAATTAAAATTCTTTTGGCATTTTTTCTTCAATATGTTTCATTGTAATTTTAATTTGATATTTGTGTTTGAACAATAATTTTTGTATGAACTAATTTTATGAATTATAAACATCTTGTTTTACTTTATATATTTTCAAATATATGTTCTTACTTTATATTTTATTAAATTATATTGATTTCATTATTTTATATTTTAATATGTAAACAAACCTATTTAAATTTAAAACTATTTAACTTTTATGAAGATGTCCTTTTTTGTCTTTTTACATTTATCAACTTATCAAAAAGCTAATTTTACAAACACTTTTAAGCATAACAGCTAGCTTAACCGCTCTTCAGATTTCAGCTTCGAGCTTATAGCTTTTCAACTTTCAGCTACTTTTCAGCTTTCAGCTACCGTTTCAGCTAGGTTTGCCAAACATAGCCGAAGAAGGAAAAATGTGCACTGGAAGAAGGAAAAAAAGCACCGAAAGACAAAAAAAAATTATCTCACTTATACAAAATTACCATAGTGCCACCGTGTTTTTTTTAATTGTCTTCATTCTAGACCCTTGATCTGGACTGGATCAATGGATGAGATTAAACCCTATTTTTACCTAAGGAATGGTTCGCATTTGATCCGTAAGCAATATATATATATATAAACAGATGGGAATTATAAAAGCTGATGTATCAGTGTTTGCCTCAAAGCTTTCAATACAGGGAGAACAAAATTGAAAACTTTCTATGCTGGTTCTATAGTATGTATGTCATACTATAAATTCAAACACTTCCCCATAAGACATTAAATAGCAAGTTGCAAACTGAACTAGCTGTCCATATCTTGTGAACCTTAAATTAGTACAGCCCTCCAGTGGAAGAGATGAGAACAGTAGTGAATTGTTGATGCACTAAAACTATAAGACAAAAGGTTTGACCAAAATAAAACCTAACACATAAATACAACTCCATAGTTACAGCTCCATGATGGATTGCAATAAATAAATAGCAAAGATGCATTCAATTGAACAGCTGACCAAATAAAATCTCTAATCTAAGTGCATTTGATGAAACAATTGATGAAAAAGCATTTACCTTCAAACTTCTCTTGCACATTCTGTTCATTATAAAACTGCAATGCTTCATTAAGAGTTGCCACAGAGTGATTGCTCATGCGAGACTGCCTTTCCAGTGCTCGAAGTTCTCTGTTGAGGTCAGCAGACTCTTTACCTGCCTGAGTAGATAAAGTACACATGCCACAGAAAATTACTAAATGATACAAAAAATTATATAAGTTAATTATACACTTAAAACATCCTATATCCTATACCTGAGTAAGTTTATTTCTCAAAGAATCCAACTGTGCATCTAACTCTGCATCACCAAGACTGTCAAGATCCACGGAAGTATCACCAGATGGTTCATCCTAGAGAACAGCGTCCAATAGGACTTTAAACCATTAATAAGTTTATAAAAAAAAAAAAAAAAGAGCTATCAGGTAAGTGACAAGCTGAATTCCAATTCCTAAACCTACCTAAGAAGCAAAACTTTATCTTCCGTTTCAGTTTATCACACACCTTTGGGAGATGAGTTAAACTATCAAATAAGATACTGGAAGGATAGTGCAAAAAGTTCACATCCCGAGACATTCCAAAATTTTGAAGATTTAATATTCAAACTTTGGACAGATGAATTATTAATTCCGTGATTAATGAATATTCAAACTTCGAAGCAATCTAAGTTTTACAGCATAGTTAACTACATGTAATGATGCCCCTAAAGAGCACTAAGCAGAAAAATGTTAAAGAAATAAATGAATTACAATACTGCTAATTCAAATAGGAGAAACCCCAAAAGGTTAATACAGTATAAGATTTTAATCAAACCCATTGAATTTGGAAAACCTACTGCTTTAGGCAAAGAGAATCCTTCTGGCACAGTAAAACAGTGCCGCAAACAGTACTTCTCCCACATACTCAATCGCTTGTCCAGAGCCAATTGAACCATGTTCCGTATATAAGCCACGCCCTAAAAAATCCAAAGATAACAAATTGAAAACAAAATAGTTTCTAAAATAAAAACGTATAATATTTTCTGTCCGTAGGACCGTAACCCTAAGCGAAGCCACCAGCTATTCGACACATCGGCAATAGAATGAACTCTTAATTTGTGCGAATGGCGAATTGGAAGTCTTGATTGCAGAATAACGAAAATACTGAATCATGCTAACCTTTTTTAGATCATCGGATCGATCAGTCCCCTCGGTTTTCAGATTAACCGCCCTCCCTACATAAAAAAAATTTCAAAAAATACCGTTCTCGATTAGAAGTTATGCCTAATATATATACAGACGAGCAGTTATACACACAAATAGAGAGGGAGAGAGAGGACTCATACTGCTGGAAGAAATCAAAGGCTTCGTCGACAAGGTCGTCGACGGAATTGATAACCTCGTTGATGAATAACTGAGGGTTTAGGTTGAAGGAATCGAAGATCTTCTCACTCTCGCTGCCTTGCCTTCCATTTCGCACGATTTTCTTCGTTCTTTTCAAAATGTTGACTGCTGAGAGCTTTGATACACTGAACTGACTGAAGTTCGAATTTTGAATTTGGGGTTATGCTTCCATTATTATTCAGTATTTCCCGCCAAATGGGTATTTGTAATTGTGGCTACGGGTGCAAACGGTCGCCGACCGAATAACGATTAACCGACCGTGAATTTTTACCTTTGTAATCGACCGAAGGTAGGTCTATAACCGACGGTCGGTTTCGGTCGGTTACGAAATAACCGAACCAAAGTCAAACATTCAAGTCAACTAAGGCAGAGTGGCAGTGCATAACACAAAACACTGGCAGTATTTTAGTAAAAATTAAAATATCTCAGCAAAAATTAAATTAATATTTCAGTATTTCTATAAAAATTAAATCAATATTTTGTAACATTTCCATTAAGTTGTGGTGCAATTGATGGCCTTCAATAGCCATAATATGGTATATTAAAATCAGATATTGTAACGGTTGTTGTTACAACCGTTACAAAAGCCTATATTGATGGTTCAATAGGCTATATAAGAAGGGGTCCCCCACTGCTCAGGTTACTGCTTGATACACCATCTAAATTGAACCTGAGACAAATGGGAGCCATTCTACCAGACACTTTGCAAGAACTATCAACACATACAACAGCATCAAGCAAAGGCAATTCTAAAGACAACTATGGCTGGAGGTTAGTCTTATATTGTTAATGCTTACATTGGTATCAGAGCCTATTTATCTCTGCCTAGTTGTATATTGCATAATATGTATTTTCTGGAATATGATATGATATGCAATATGTTTTTATTGAAATTTATATGTTTGTTTGAATACATATGATTGGGTGTGTATGTATTCTGTATTAAGAAACATGTATACAAATATACTGTTTTTCCGCATACAGTTTGTATATTTACATGTTTACACTGATATTTCGTTTTAAAAAAAAAAAAACAAAAAATGAGGTGAATGGGATTCTGACCGGCAAACCGTGAAGGATTTGGACGGCCGCCGGTACATCCCCATTTTCCTTTCCGGCGACCACAACTGCCATTGGGCGGCGGTCGCCGTTGGTTTTTCCTTTTTCGGCGACCTCCATGATGGCGGTGGCCGAACAGAGAAACAGTATTAAAAAAAAAAACCTGTTGTATCTCCGTTTTTGGGCTTCGTTTCGCGTTTTGCTCTTCGATCCGGTGATGCCGGCGGCGGCGCTGGGTCTTGCGTCCGGGTGGAGAGCGGCGGCGAAGGCTTCGGGCGAGAAATTGGCGATGCCGGCGATGAAGCTTGAAGATGACGCGACTTCGTTTCGCGGACGGCGGTCGCCGGACGGCGGAAGGCGGCGTCAGCGCTGGCTTGCGGCACGATTCTGCCGGGCCGTTCCCTTTCCGATCGTTTTTTCTCTCTTTGTTTGCGTTGGCTGCGGGAGTTTAATCTCAAAGCAGCTAGGTTTTTTGGTTTTGTGTTTCTGCAACTTGGGTCGGGTCCACTTTTGGGCCTGGCCCTTTATTAAAAAAAATGTTTTAATTGGGCCTTTTATATACTATTCTGGTTTATCATATGTATATACTTCTGTTATTATCTCACTTAACAATGCATATATTATTTTTATTCAATATACAATTTGTTTTGAAAATTATAAAGTCTTTAATTGAAATTTTCATTCAAAATTGCAAATTGAATTTAAATTATATTATTTGTTATGTTCATATTTATTGAATTGCTATAATGTTTTGTGCAATTTCTTGTATAATATGAACTTTATGTTATTGTAATATGCGTTTTATGTCCATTAGCATAATATTTATTTTTTAATTATGCAATTTTATTTTATGCCTTAGAAAAGCATATTTAGGAATTAGTGAAATTCCTTAAGGTTATTGGACTTTAGCATATTACATAGTACATATAGTTTAGTACAACTACAGTAGTGCCTGAAGGTAGTACGTTAAGTTCAAAGTTCACCTATCCTTAAAGCCTTTTTCTAAACCGTGAACATCGTTAACACCTTCAGAACAATTTTGCTATAATGTGAAATTGCATGACCCGGGAAAGTTTCTTGGGAAGCAAACTTGAAAATTAGCCAATGTGCTACAAGTTCCCTTGAAATCCTACTCTGTCTAAGGAGTTGGTTTTTAATGGGCCTTAGCTCAACCAACTTTCCTGGGAGTATACTTGGGAATTGCATATCATGTTAATTGCATAATTTGTTTTGCCTTTTCAAAATCTATGCCGATGCGATAGTACACTTTTAGTTGATTAAGGAGTAGCCACAGCATCCTTAATTTAATTAACATTGTACATCAAGTTTTTCCGAAATCGCATAAAGTTTAGGCATCAATTGTGATTAATCATACTTAATATAATGAAATTTAGCCCACAGGCAATTTTGTTATATTTATATGATTGATCAGGTTAAAATACCAAACTATGACCATAATTTAGCCCACAGGCAATTATGTGTCGGCATATAGTTTTTGGTAGTTTTTTAACATTGATTGAATAGAAATTCAACCTTGTACCCATCTCATTTCTATTCTAATTTTACAAGGTCCATTTTGCGTAAAAATTTAGCCCACAGGCAATTTTTATTGCATTCGGATTTTGGATATGCATCATTTACATTGGTAATGTATGCAATTCAATTCTATTCATGCCTCAAAATTCTAATCCAAACCTTTACCTTTACAGCATCTCAATCCGTTACTCACACAGATTTGAACATCGAAGTTCTAGAACTTAGGGGCGACAACTATAAAATGTGGAAGGAAACTATTCTTCTTAATCTAGGGTGGAAAGACTTGGACTACGCTATTCACAATGAGCAACCGCCTGTCCCCACTAAGGAAAGTACCCAAGATGAGGTTGCGCTATATGAGCGATGGGATCGATCCAATCGGCTCAGCACAATGTACATCAAGGCGAAAATATCTAATGGGATTCGGGGTTCTGTTAGTGAAAAGCATAAGGATGTCCGAGCAT
>NC_044931.1:15250201-15251444 GCF_003576645.1 Ipomoea triloba
TATATATATATATGTATATATATATATATATATATATATATATATATATATATATATAAGGGTATTTTCAGTATTTTAGTATAAAGGCTATTCCCAAATCCTTGGGAATAGCTAATACCAAGGGGGTCCCTAGGAATGGCTATTCCCGTTGCAAAGGGAATAGGTCATTCCCGGGAATGCTATTCCCAGAAATAGAAAGGACAACCAAACGATGGAATAGGTCTATTCCCGGGAATGGTATTCCATTCCCGACCTATTCCATGAACCAAACACGCTGTAACTGACTTTTCAAAGTATACTCTCAAGTGAATACCCAAAAAGAAAAGAAGAAATTGATTTCATTTCTAGGTGCTAAGGCACTTGATTTTTCAATAAACACACTTGCTTCAAATAACTGTATTTGCCATATTTGGAACCAACTTAGCTTTCTCTTTGTTGCTCTCAAATCAAAGTTTCAATTCTTGAAGGACATTTACTTGGAAATGAGTAAATGACCATTGGTTTTTTAACACCTTTTACTATGGGAAAAAGTTTTAAATGAGCTATTACACGTACAGTGTAATTGGGCCATCAACTGTCTAAAATCATGCAATTTGACATGTTTCTCTGGTCATACGTGGTGGTCATCATATTAAAAAAATTATTATTTTATAATTTATTTTAATAATTTTAAATTAAATAACAAAAAAAAGAGAAGAAAATTCCACCTCCATGCTTTCTTTGTCGCCGGCACTCTTGTGGAGAGGTTGTTTTTTTTTGTTTTTTTGTTTTTTTTAATATGATTAAAATAAACTTAAAAAAATTATTTTTTTAATATGATGATCGTCACATCAACGATGACGGGATAAACAAGTCAAATTTGATCTGTTATGGTCCAATTGGACTTTTACATTAACAGCTATCTTGAAATTTGAATTTGAAATATGTTCTGATTGCTTGTTACTATAGTGAATTCCTATTTTTCAGTTATGAATGCTGTTTGTTGCTACCAAGACACAAGATGTAGCTTTCAAGGGGTTAATGACTGAAATGGGACGAAGAATAGGAAAGCAGACAAAAATAGGATGATTTTAAAAGCTGGATAAAAATGGAAAAAGAGCATTTGGGACTTGCGTTTGAGGTAAACAACGCAAGTCTCAAATGCGTTTATTATTATTATTATTATTATTATTATTATTATTATTATTATTTCAATCGTTGACCACAAATCGGGCTTGCGTTTGAAGCATAAAATACTACAAAA
>NC_044931.1:15252444-15253203 GCF_003576645.1 Ipomoea triloba
GTGAGAAGTTGTGGACCAATTGTTTGTTAAAATGCCCATCCGACTGATGAACAAGGAGTCCGAATTTTGACGCCACTCGAAGATGGTGTCGTCGGCTGCCTTGATAGAAACCTTGTTGCATTGCCTAGAACACCCTGTAGTAGTATCAAACATGAGACCTAGATAGGACATTCATTTCCTTTCTTTCTTTAATTGATTACTTTTGTTTTACTTTTGTCAAACCTCTTCACCACGATTTCTTTTGCTTTGAGTGAATCTTGTAACTCCTGTGTCTTAACATCAAAAATAATACACGCTTGATTCGGTTCAAATTTTCCATCCTCGAGAACACGACACTCGGGGAACTTCTTCTCCCTTTTATCACTATTCACACCTCCCGCTAAAACCAAAACATCAAAACTACATCCTGTCTCAAGGAGATCAAAAGACTCCAACTACAAGTCAATGAATGGTAAATCTTCTCCGTTCATATATCTTGTGTGGTTGATGTTTATCTGGATTTTCCTCTATTTACGACCTGGATAGTAGGTAAAGTTAGGGGATGTATAGGTTGCGAGATATCGGACCTATATGAGTCGTAATCGGCCACATCCACACGCTTGGTCCGGGATGCCGAGTCCCGTGAGAAGTTGTGGACCAATTGTTTGTTAAAATGCCCCATACGACTGAGGAACAAGGAGTCTGAAGTTTGACGCCACTCGAAGAGGGTGTCGTCGGCTCCCTTGATAGAAACCTAGTTGCATTGCCTAGAACACCCTG
>NC_044931.1:15254203-15259600 GCF_003576645.1 Ipomoea triloba
ACTTGACCCTCTCTCTCCGCGCAACTTCTCTCGCTTAGCGGTTTAGCGGTTTAAAAGGATAGTAACCTTAGCGAGCGGTCCAGCGGTTTAAAAGAAATTTTAAAAAGAGGGTGGGGGATGCAACACGAGGACTTCCCAGGGGGTCACCCATCCTAGTACTACTCTCGCCCAAGCACGCTTAACTTCGGAGTTCTGATGGGATCCGGTGCATTAGTGCTGGTATGATCGCATCCGTCACGTACTGCGCGCAAAATGTACTTGACCCTCTCTCTCCGCGCAACTTCTCTCGCTTAGCGGTTTAGCGGTTTAAAAGGATAGTACCCTTAGCGAGCGGTCCAGCGGTTTAAAAGAAAGATTAAAAAGAGGGTGGGGGATGCAACACGAGGACTTCCCAGGGGGTCACCCATCCTAGTACTACTCTCGCCCAAGCACGCTTCACTTCGGAGTTCTGATGGGATCCGGTGCATTAGTGCTGGTATGATCGCATCCGTCATATACTGCGCGCAAAATGTACTTGGCCCTCTCTCTCCGCGCACCTTCCCTCGCTTAGCGGTTTAAAAGAAAGAATAAAAAGAGGGTGGGGGATGCAACCCGAGGACTTCCCAGGGGGTCACCCATCCTAGTCCTACTCTCGCCCAAGCACGCTTAGCTCCGGAGTTCTGATGGGATCCGGTGGATTAGTGCTGGTATGATCGCATCCGTCATATACTGCGCGCAAAATGTACTTGGCCCTCTCTCTCCGCGCACCTTCCCTCGCTTAGCGGTTTAAAAGAAAGAATAAAAAGAGGGTGGGGGATGCAACACGAGGACTTCCCAGGGGGTCACCCATCCTAGTACTACTCTCGCCCAAGCACGCTTACCTCCGGAGTTCTGATGGATCCGGTGCATTAGTGCTGGTATGATCGCATCCGTCACGTACTGCGCGCAAAATGTACTTGACCCTCTCTCTCCGCGCAACTTCTCTTGCTTAGCTGTTTAGCGGTTTAAAAGGATAGTACCCTTAGCGAGCGGTCCAGCGGTTTAAAAGAAAGATTAAAAAGAGGGTGGGGGATGCAACACGAGGACTTCCCAGGGGGTCACCCATCCTAGTACTACTCTCAACCAAGCACGCTTCACTTCGGAGTTCTGATGGGATCCGGTGCATTAGTGCTGGTATGATCGCATCCGTCACGTACTGCGCGCAAAATGTACTTGACCCTCTCTCTCCGCGCAACTTCTCTCGCTTAGCGGTTTAGCGGTTTAAAAGGATAGTACCCTTAGCGAGCGGTCCAGCGGTTTAAAAGAAAGATTAAAAAGAGGGTGGGGGATGCAACACGAGGACTTCCCAGGGGGTCACCCATCCTAGTACTACTCTCGCCCAAGCACGCTTAACTTCGGAGTTCTGATGGGATCCGGTGCATTAGTGCTGGTATGATCGCATCCGTCACGTACTGCGCGCAAAATGTACTTGACCCTCTCTCTCCGCGCAACTTCTCTCGCTTAGCGGTTTAGCGGTTTAAAAGGATAGTACCCTTAGCGAGCGGTCCAGCGGTTTAAAAGAAAGATTAAAAAGAGGGTGGGGGATGCAACACGAGGACTTCCCAGGGGGTCACCCATCCTAGTACTACTCTCGCCCAAGCACGCTTCACTTCGGAGTTCTGATGGGATCCGGTGCATTAGTGCTGGTATGATCGCATCCGTCACGTACTGCGCGCAAAATGTACTTGACCCTCTCTCTCCGCGCAACTTCTCTCGCTTAGCGGTTTAGCGGTTTAAAAGGATAGTACCCTTAGCGAGCGGTCCAGCGGTTTAAAAGAAAGATTAAAAAGAGGGTGGGGGATGCAACACGAGGACTTCCCAGGGGGTCACCCATCCTAGTACTACTCTCGCCCAAGCACGCTTAACTTCGGAGTTCTGATGGGATCCGGTGCATTAGTGCTGGTATGATCGCATCCGTCACGTACTGCGCGCAAAATGTACTTGACCCTCTCTCTCCGCGCAACTTCTCTCGCTTAGCGGTTTAGCGGTTTAAAAGGATAGTACCCTTAGCGAGCGGTCCAGCGGTTTAAAAGAAAGATTAAAAAGAGGGTGGGGGATGCAACACGAGGACTTCCCAGGGGGTCACCCATCCTAGTACTACTCTCGCCCAAGCACGCTTAACTTCGGAGTTCTGATGGGATCCGGTGCATTAGTGCTGGTATGATCGCATCCGTCACGTACTGCGCGCAAAATGTACTTGACCCTCTCTCTCCGCGCAACTTCTCTCGCTTAGCGGTTTAGCGGTTTAAAAGGATAGTACCCTTAGCGAGCGGTCCAGCGGTTTAAAAGAAAGATTAAAAAGAGGGTGGGGGATGCAACACGAGGACTTCCCAGGGGGTCACCCATCCTAGTACTACTCTCGCCCAAGCACGCTTAACTTCGGAGTTCTGATGGGATCCGGTGCATTAGTGCTGGTATGATCGCATCCGTCACGTACTGCGCGCAAAATGTACTTGACCCTCTCTCTCCGCGCAACTTCTCTCGCTTAGCGGTTTAGCGGTTTAAAAGGATAGTACCCTTAGCGAGCGGTCCAGCGGTTTAAAAGAAAGATTAAAAAGAGGGTGGGGGATGCAACACGAGGACTTCCCAGGGGGTCACCCATCCTAGTACTACTCTCGCCCAAGCACGCTTAACTTCGGAGTTCTGATGGGATCCGGTGCATTAGTGCTGGTATGATCGCATCCGTCACGTACTGCGCGCAAAATGTACTTGACCCTCTCTCTCCGCGCAACTTCTCTCGCTTAGCGGTTTAGCGGTTTAAAAGGATAGTACCCTTAGCGAGCGGTCCAGCGGTTTAAAAGAAAGATTAAAAAGAGGGTGGGGGATGCAACACGAGGACTTCCCAGGGGGTCACCCATCCTAGTACTACTCTCGCCCAAGCACGCTTAACTTCGGAGTTCTGATGGGATCCGGTGCATTAGTGCTGGTATGATCGCATCCGTCACGTACTGCGCGCAAAATGTACTTGACCCTCTCTCTCCGCGCAACTTCTCTCGCTTAGCGGTTTAGCGGTTTAAAAGGATAGTACCCTTAGCGAGCGGTCCAGCGGTTTAAAAGAAAGATTAAAAAGAGGGTGGGGGATGCAACACGAGGACTTCCCAGGGGGTCACCCATCCTAGTACTACTCTCGCCCAAGCACGCTTAACTTCGGAGTTCTGATGGGATCCGGTGCATTAGTGCTGGTATGATCGCATCCGTCACGTACTGCGCGCAAAATGTACTTGACCCTCTCTCTCCGCGCAACTTCTCTCGCTTAGCGGTTTAGCGGTTTAAAAGGATAGTACCCTTAGCGAGCGGTCCAGCGGTTTAAAAGAAAGATTAAAAAGAGGGTGGGGGATGCAACACGAGGACTTCCCAGGGGGTCACCCATCCTAGTACTACTCTCGCCCAAGCACGCTTAACTTCGGAGTTCTGATGGGATCCGGTGCATTAGTGCTGGTATGATCGCATCCGTCACGTACTGCGCGCAAAATGTACTTGACCCTCTCTCTCCGCGCAACTTCTCTCGCTTAGCGGTTTAGCGGTTTAAAAGGATAGTACCCTTAGCGAGCGGTCCAGCGGTTTAAAAGAAAGATTAAAAAGAGGGTGGGGGATGCAACACGAGGACTTCCCAGGGGGTCACCCATCCTAGTACTACTCTCGCCCAAGCACGCTTAACTTCGGAGTTCTGATGGGATCCGGTGCATTAGTGCTGGTATGATCGCATCCGTCACGTACTGCGCGCAAAATGTACTTGACCCTCTCTCTCCGCGCAACTTCTCTCGCTTAGCGGTTTAGCGGTTTAAAAGGATAGTACCCTTAGCGAGCGGTCCAGCGGTTTAAAAGAAAGATTAAAAAGAGGGTGGGGGATGCAACACGAGGACTTCCCAGGGGGTCACCCATCCTAGTACTACTCTCGCCCAAGCACGTTTAGCTTCGGAGTTCTGATGGGATCCGATGCATTAGTGCTGGTATGATCGCATCCGTCACGTACTGCGCGCAAAATGTACTTGACCCTCTCTCTCCGCGCAACTTCTCTCGCTTAGCGGTTTAGCGGTTTAAAAGGATAGTACCCTTAGCGAGCGGTCCAGCGGTTTAAAAGAAAGATTAAAAAGAGGGTGGGGGATGCAACACGAGGACTTCCCAGGGGGTCACCCATCCTAGTACTACTCTCGCCCAAGCACGCTTGACTTCGGAGTTCTGTTGGGATCCGGTGCATTAGTGCTGGTATGATCGCATCCGTCACGTACTGCGCGCAAAATGTACTTGACCCTCTCTCTCCGCGCAACTTCTCTCGCTTAGCGGTTTAGCGGTTTAAAAGGATAGTACCCTTAGCGAGCGGTCCAGCGGTTTAAAAGAAAGATTAAAAAGAGGGTGGGGGATGCAATACGAGGACTTCCCAGGGGGTCACCCATCCTAGTACTACTCTCGCCCAAGCACGCTTGACTTCGGAGTTCTGATGGGATTCGGTGCATTAGGGCTGGTATGATCGCATCCGTCACATACTGCGCGCAAAATGTACTTGACCCTCTCTCTCCGCGCAACTTCTCTCGCTTAGCGGTTTAGCGGTTTAAAAGGATAGTACCCCTAGCGAGCGGTCCAGCGGTTTAAAAGTAAGATTAAAAAGAGGGTGGGGGATGCAATACGAGGACTTCCCAGGGGGTCCGTCACGTATTGCGCGCAAAATGTACTTGACCGTCTCTCTCCGCGCAACTTCTCTCGCTTAGCGGTTTAGCGGTTTAAAAGGATAGTACCCTTAGCGAGCGGTTTAAAAGAAAGATTAAAAAGAGGGTGGGGGATGCAACACGAGGACTTCCCAGGGGGTCACCCATCCTAGTACTACTCTCGCCCAAGCACGCATGACTTCGGAGTTCTGATGGGATTCGGTGCATTAGTGCTGGTATGATCGCATCCGTCACGTACTGCGCGCAAAATGTACTTGACCCTCTCTCTCCGCGCAACTTCTCTCGCTTAGCGGTTTANCGGTGCATTAGTGCTGGTATGATCGCATCCGTCACGTACTGCGCGCAAAATGTACTTGACCCTCTCTCTCCGCGCAACTTCTCTCGCTAAGCGGTTTAGCGGTTTAAAAGGATAGTACCCTTAGCGAGCGGTTTAAAAGAAAGATTAAAAAGAGGGTGGGGGATGCAACACGAGGACTTCCCAGGGGGTCACCCATCCTAGTACTACTCTCGCCCAAGCACGCTTGACTTCGGAGTTCTGATGGGATTCGGTGCATTAGTGCTGGTATGATCGCATCCGTCACGTACTGCGCGCAAAATGTACTTGACCCTCTCTCTCCGCGCAACTTCTCTCGCTTAGCGGTTTAGCGGTTTAAAAGGATAGTACCCTTAGCGAGCGGTCCAGCGGTTTAAAAGAAAGATTAAAAAGAGGGTGGGG
>NC_044931.1:15260600-15261339 GCF_003576645.1 Ipomoea triloba
GGGAAAATTTTTATTTTTATAAAGTTTAAGAATCCTCAAGGCTCATTCTTCTCTAAACTTACATTTCCCACTTGGGAAGTAATGAGGCGATAAAAGGTTCCTCAAACTTAAGTTCTTTTTTTTAATAATAACGAAGGGCATTTTGGTAAAAAAATTTATTTTAATAAACTTTAAGGATCCTCAAGCCTTATTCTTCTATAAACTTACATTTCCCACTGGGCAGTAATGAGGGGCCAAAAAGGCTCCTCAAACTTAAGTTTTTTTTTAATAGTAACCAAGGGCGTTTTGTGGAAAAATTTTATTTTTATAAACTTTATTGATCCTCAAGGCTTATTCTTTTCTAAACTTTCTTTGCCCACTTGGCTATAATGAGGGGCCGGAAAGGCTCATCAAACATAAGTTTTTTTTAACATTAACCAAGGGCGTTTTGGGGAAAATTTTTAACTTTATAAACTTTAAGGATCCTCTATGTTCCTTCCTCTCTAAACTTTGGTCAATTCGACAGTAATGAGGATCGAAAAGGATCGTCAAATTTAAGTTTTTTTTTTAATAGTAACCAAGGACATTTTGGGAAAAAATTTTATTTTAATAAACTTTAAGGATCCTCAAGCCTTATTCTTCTCTAAACTTAATTTCCCACTTGGGCAGTAATGAGGGGCCGAAAAGGCTCCTCAAACTTAAGTTTATTTTTAATAGTAACCAAGGGCGTTTTGGGGAAAAATTTTATTTTTATAAACTT
>NC_044931.1:15262339-15263860 GCF_003576645.1 Ipomoea triloba
GGCCGGAGTCCTGAAAATGGAGTCGGCACTCTGTCTACCGTGCCTCCCTAAAAAGGGAGTGGGCGAAAGAAGTCATAAGGTTGGTGTTTTGGTTAGGACGGAGTCCTGAAAATGGAGTCGGCACTCGGTCAACAACGCCTCCCTGAAAAGGGTGTGCGAGAAAGAAGTCATAAGGTTGGCGTTTTGCTTAGGCCGGAGTCCTGAAAATGGAGTCGGCACTCTGTCTACCGTGCCTCCCTAAAAAGGGAGTGGGCGAAAGAAGTCATAAGGTTGGTGTTTTGGTTAGGCCGGAGTCCTGAAAATGGAGTCGGCACTCTGTCTACCGTGCCTCCCTAAAAAGGGAGTGGGCGAAAGAAGTCATAAGGTTGGTGTTTTGGTTAGGCCGGAGTCCTGAAAATGGAGTCGGCACTCTGTCTACCGTGCCTCCCTAAAAAGGGAGTGGGCGAAAGAAGTCATAAGGTTGGTGTTTTGGTTAGGCCGGAGTCCTGAAAATGGAGTCCGCACTCGGTCAACCGTGCCTCCCTGAAAAGGGAGTGTGAGAAAGAAGTCATAAGGTTGGTGTTTTGGTTAGGCCGGAGTCCTGAAAATGGTGTCGGCACTCGGTCTACCGTGCCTCCCTAAAAAGGGAGTGGGCGAAAGAAGTCATAAGGTTGGTGTTTTGGTTAGGCCGGAGTCCTGAAAATGGAGTCGGCACTCGGTCAACCGTGCCTCCCTGAAAAGGGAGTGCGAGAAAGAAGTCATAAGGTTGGTGTTTTGCTTAGGCCGGAGTCCTGAAAATGGAGTCGGCACTCGGTCAACCGTTCCTCCCTAAAAAGAGAGTGCGAGAAAGAAGTCATAAGGTTGGTGTTTTGGTTAGGCCGGAGTCCTGAAAATGGAGTCCGCACTCGGTCAACCGTGCCTCCCTGAAAATGGAGTGGGCACTCGGTCAACCACGCCTCCCTGAAAAGGGAGGGGGAGAAAGAAGGCATAAGGTTGGTGTTTTGCTTAGGCCGGAGTCCTGAAAACGGAGTCGGCACTCGGTCTACCGTGCCTCCCTAAAAAGAGAGTGCGAGAAAGAGGTCATAAGTTTGATGTTTTGGTTAGGCGGAGGCCTGAAAATGGAGTCCGCACTCGGTCATCCGTGCCTCCCTGAAAATGGAGTGGGCACTCGGTCAACCACGCCTCCCTGAAAAGGGAGGGGGAGAAAGAAGGCATAAGGTTGGTGTTTTGCTTAGGCCGGAGTCCTGAAAACGGAGTCGGCACTCGGTCTACCGTGCCTCCCTAAAAAGAGAGTGCGAGAAAGAGGTCATAAGTTTGATGTTTTGGTTAGGCGGAGGCCTGAAAATGGAGTCCGCCCTCGGTCAACCGTGCCTCCCTGAAAAGGGAGTGGGAGAAAGAAGTCATAAGGTTGGTGTTTTGCTTAGGTCGGAGTCCTGAAAATGGAGTCGGCACTCGGTTAACCGTGCCTCCCTAAAAAGGGAGTGCGAGAAAGAAGTCATAAGGTTGGTGTTATGGTTAGGCCGGAGTCCTGAAAATGGAGTC
>NC_044931.1:15264256-15264435 GCF_003576645.1 Ipomoea triloba
GTCATAAGGTTGGTGTTTTGGTTAGGCCGGAGTCCTGAAAATGGAGTCGGCACTCGGTCAACAACGCCTCCCTGAAAAGGGTGTGCGAGAAAGAAGTCATAAGGTTGGTGTTTTGCTTAGGCCGGAGTCCTGAAAATGGAGTCGGCACTCGGTCAACCGTGCCTCCCTAAAAAGGGAGT
>NC_044931.1:15265435-15266677 GCF_003576645.1 Ipomoea triloba
AGCGTAGGGAGCATGCATGTGAAGACCTATTTGCCTTGTTTCCTGGCAGATTCCTCATTCCCATGCATATAATTATGATTATTATTATTATTATTATATTTATGCTACAAGGGAAAGTCACGCATGGAGGCTTGAAATGGGGGAGAGCATATGGTTTTGTCTTCAAATGGAACAAAACAAGATAAAACAAGAGAGGGAAAGAGACAAAACAAAAAGACAAAAATGGAAGAAAAGGTGGCGAAAATGAAGGAAAAGAAAGAAGTAAAAAGAAAGTGGGAGGGGGTTGTCACCCTGATCGACCCAACCGCCGTTCGCCCATCGCCACAGTACATGACCGCCACCACCTCCGGCGACGCAGCAAATCCGACGAGGACAACAGCAGTAGCGGTATCGGCTTCTTTTTGCGAAGAAAAAAGAACGTTGGCGAGTTGCAACGAACGGTGAACGAACCGTGGCCATCATCTTCAAACGCCGCCTCTACTCACCGCTACAGACGCCTCCCATCGCCGGCGCCGTCTCACAAACTCCGATTCTCTCCCTCCTTCGCGAACTCACGGACTAGAACGGACAAACAGCGAAGAAAATGGACTGACAGTGTTTGTTTTCTTCTTGTCATTACAATTCTTATTGTTATAATATTATTATAATATTATAATTATTAAAAAAAAATAAAAAAATAAAATCAAAAGGTGGCAGCCTGCGCTGCCACCANAAAATCAAAAGGTGGCAGCCTGCGCTGCCACCACATAATATATATATGTATATATTATATAAAGTGGGGAACATGTCCCCCACCATTATTAAAGTATATATATTATATATTGTTTTTTATATATATATATATATATATTATTGTAAAGTACGGAGCATGTGGATCTTTCACTTTGTTGAAGATTACCCTCCCCACAAATTACAAGGATTCATGAAGACAAAGACTTCAAGCCAAGGAATGCTGCAACAATTACTAAGGAGGCCAACTTCAACATGCTACGATCAGAACTACAATACCCCTAGAGTTGGCTAGGAATTGAATTCTGTAACAAAAGATGTAAATTGTAGTATAAGATCATTGTACCAAAAAATATATAAATATATTTTTTATTGGGTAGCACTGCTGCTAGCCTGCTACCCTGTGTGTAGTTCAAAAAAAAAAAAAAGAAAAAAAGAAGAAGCACCGGCTCTTCCGTTTGGGGTTTGATCGACCTGCACGGATATGCCCGGTTCCGTTTGGGGTTTGATCAA
>NC_044931.1:15267677-15268556 GCF_003576645.1 Ipomoea triloba
TCAGTTTGCAATGACTCTTGTAAGTCATTTGCTTCCACTATACATATGAGTGTATATGATCTAATGGACAAGGCCAAATTATCTTTGCTAGAAGACTCAAGTTCGAATCTTATTGAGAACACTTTGAACTTTGAGAGCAAGGAAGGGAGCTAGTAGTATCACGGCTCAAAGTCAATTTTTGGGTCAATGGAGGAACTTATGGAGCAACTCATGGAGCAAGTATAGTCAAATGGAGGAACTTTAAGTCAAATAGTCAAAATTGAGAAGAACTTCAAGATCCACTATCTTTACACCATACGCTATACAATGCTAAGAAGGATCAAACATAATTATTTGAAACATGTGATTGAATGAGCTGAAATGGAGAAATGGTTAAAGACTTGAGCATATACCTATTGTTCTAGTGTTCGAATCTTACTTGCTACATTTTAATACTAAGGAAGAAGCTTTGGAGCAAGTCACATGACCAAGTCTTTGGAGCTAGTTTCTGGTCAATGGAGCAAGTGATGGAGGAAGTCAAAGTCAACATGGAGCAACTTTGCATGGATTACACACGCGTGAACACTACATCTTTTCTACACGCGTGAAAGCTATTTTAAAGCACTATGGAGCATGCTATGGAGCAACTAAGAGTGGAACTTACACTTAGTCATTTTTGCATGTCTCAAATATGTTGGGTTCAGTACGTAATACCCTGAACCAGAAGAAATTTGAAGGTGGTGATTTTCTGAAGATCATTGTTTATACTCAAACAAGAGCCACCCGGAAAAATATTTTAAGATCAACTTGCCCAAGATCAAATCAAGAATACAACAAAGTCAAGAATATCAAGCTCCGAAGCATACAAAGTCCGCAATATCAAGCTGAGAAGGCAACAAA
>NC_044931.1:15269556-15270091 GCF_003576645.1 Ipomoea triloba
CTAAGATCAGATTCCTGAATATTCCATCTTGATTTAGTTGATAATCCACGCTAACATTAAACTGACTGCAAGTAGGAATAAACCACTAAAAAAAAAAATCAAATCAGAGGTGCAATAACAACCAAACTCCTCTCCAGCCCCCAATAACCGTGTAAAGCAATAACTGAATCATGATCCAAGCCTATCTCATGCAAGATTCCAGTCGCAAAAATTCAATCCTACTTGCAATAGGACTCAAGAACTGCAACCCAACTCCAACTATGACTCTTCCTGTGATACACTATAAATAGGGGCTTCAACACAACCCCATTCACAGCCATATCGTACAATAGAGCAGTGAGCAGTGAAGAGAAATCGTTCGCCGGCTTTTAATCAGGTATATTCTCTATTCTTGCTTTTTTTATTTTTCTTTTATATCTTCCCATATGCATCCTCATTTACAAAGTGGGAAGAGCATTCAAGAAACAACAAGAAATCAAGAAGTCATGGAGTTTACAAACCCAATAAAGAAGAGCAATCGAAAATCTGCCCGGGT
>NC_044931.1:15271091-15271849 GCF_003576645.1 Ipomoea triloba
AAAAAAAAAAAAGGATATGGTCATTATGCTTATGACTGTCCTAACAAGCGGACTATGGTGATGAAGCCAACTGGTGAGGTACAATCAGAATCCGATGAGGAGCAAATGGTGGAAGATATGACCCTTGTCAGTGAAGACGATCAACAACCAGCTGAAGGAGAGCTCTTGGTAGCACGTCGAGTGCTAAGTTCTCAAGCTAAAATCGAAGAAGATCAACGTGAAAACCTCTTCCATACACGTTGTGTTGTGAATGATAAAGTGCGTAGTATGATTATAGACGGCGGCAGTTGTACGAATGTAGCTAGCACCGAAATGGTGGGAAAACTCAATCTCAACACTAGCAAACATCCGTGCCCGTACACTCTACAGTGGCTTAACAACTCGGGGGAAATCAAGGTAGATCGACAAGTGCTTATCTCATTCGCCATTGGTAAGTACGAGGACCAAGTAATGTGTGATGTAGTGCCAATGGAGGCAGCCCATATTCTGCTTGGGAGGCCATGGCAGTTTGACAAGAAAGCACTACATAACGGGTACACTAATAAATACTCGTTTGAGCACAAAGGAAGGAAAATTGTTTTGGCTCCTTTGAGTCCACAGTAGCTTGTAAATGATCTAAAGGGAAAGAATGAAAGAAAGGAAAAAGCCGAAAAGGAAAATAAGCACAAAAAAAGTGTCAATCTGTTCTACAAAAAGAAAACAGTAGAACGGGCCCTCAAAGCCGGTCGTGCGGTTTACTTGATACTTCTAAAGAGTGA
>NC_044931.1:15272849-15273535 GCF_003576645.1 Ipomoea triloba
GAGGCACGGTTGATCGGGTGCTTACTCCATTGTTAGGACTCCGGCCTAACCAAAACACCAACCTTATGACTTCTTTCTCGCACTCTCTTTTCAGGGAAGCACGGTTGATCGAGTGCCGACTCCGTTGTTAGGACTCCGGCCTAACCAAAACACCAACCTTATGACTTCTTTCTCACACTCCCTTTTCAGGGAGGGACGGTTGACCGAGTGCAAACTCCATTTTCAGGACTCCGGCCTAACCAAAACACCAACCTTATGACTTCTTTTTCGCACTCCCTTTTCAGGGAGGCGTGGTTGACCGAGTGCCGACGCCATTTTCAGGACTCCGGCCTAACCAAAACACCAACCTTATGACTTCTTTTTCGCACTCCCTTTTCAGGGAGGCGTGGTTGACCGAGTGCCGACTCCATTTTCAGGACTCCGGCCTAACCAAAACACCAACCTTATGACTTCTTTCTCACACTCCCTTTTTAGCGAGGCACGGTTGACCGAGTGCCGACTCCATTTTCAGGACTCCGGCCTAAGCAAAACACCAACCTTATGACTTCTTTCTCCCACTCCCTTTTCAGGGAGGCACGGTTGACCGAGGGCCGACTCCATTTTCAGGACTCCGCCTAACCAAAACACCAAACTTATAACCTCTTTCTCGCACTCTCTTTTTAGGGAGGCACGGTTGATCGAGTGCC
>NC_044931.1:15274535-15275114 GCF_003576645.1 Ipomoea triloba
ATTCACATTTACCCGATTAAATCGGAAGTGAAGTTCTCATATTTTATACCACAAAATAGTCACTTAAAATGCAATATTATTATCAAATTTTCCAACACAAATTAAGACTTATTATTGGAAAACTGGCCACTAAAAACAGAACCAAATTCACAACACAATGCATATAAAGACAGAATATGATCCCCATTAACGTTATTCTGAACTCATTACCAATAATCCTAAGACATTTTAGGCCCACTAATCACACAGTAAGTCTTTACTCTTCTAACTTTATTATTTCCACGTACATCAATATTGACTTGTGCAGATAAAATGGCATCTCTTTTTCCTCAATCTTCATCATACATGAATAATAAATCAATTCATAGTTTTTTTTTTGAAAACAACCACGTAAATAGATATATTAATGCAAAAGAGCCGAAATAGAGTCAGCAGGGACAGAGTCCCAGTACATAGTATCAAAATAAGAGAAAGCCTAGAGACAAGAGTGTGAGCAATAACGTTTGCTGATCTAGGTACCCAGTTCACTTGACATCGAACAAAAGTTGACATGGTTGTCCTGCACTCATCAATTGCAAG
>NC_044931.1:15276114-15279126 GCF_003576645.1 Ipomoea triloba
CAAGGTTGCAAACATTTATTTTAGTAATAATTATAATGAATTTTCTATATTATCTTGGGTTCATATACTTTGAGTTAGATATTTAAATAAAAAAATTTGACATTCAATTACTCATGTATAAACTTTTCCTATATAATCTTGCATTGATATACTTTCAAATATTTATTCAAATATAAAGATTGGGCATCAACCCATACGCGCAATGCGCGTATAAAACTAGTATATATAATAAGATGGATGACAGTGCATGGTATAATGATTATTATATTGTTTGTTTAGAGTGCCTAATTAAAGCGTATCAAATTAAATCCTTTGAAGCCTTAACGGAATATGTTATATATACATACGTACACGGTACACACACTCAAATACGTACAAGCCTTAACATTATATTCATCCCCATCCCGTGTTCTCTGAGGTTGTTGGAGGCATAAACAACGCCAATACAAGGTTGTTGGAGGCATAAACAACGCCAATACAAGGTCGTTGGAGGCATAAACAAGCAATCATAGATTGTATTGTAAACGTAGATTATAATGAATGTTGGAGAGCATTAGGAATTTGGAACGCTTGTATTTCTAGACACTACACTGCGGGGGATTTTCAAGTTTACAACAAAAGGAATATTGATATAACAGAAGAATGGGAACACAATATCTTTAGACGGGGGGAATATATGCTCGAGTTTATGATGAAAGTCTACATTTTCTGTAAGAATGACATAGTTAGAGATTGTTAATTCAACCTTGTGCGCGGGGTTTTGTGATATTGGAGTAAGATGTATAATACTTTTTCTATGCATTATAAAAGTGATATTCCTGACCTATGATTTGTAGTTTCATTAATGTTGGTGTGATTTATTAGTCCAATTATTATTATTATTATTGTTGTTGTTGTTTTAAATTATGAACTCCCTTACCTTGAATTGTGCTTTTGCAATCTTGGAGATCATATGTTTGTTCACATCTTTTGAAAAGGAAGAATAGGAAAAATGATAAAGTATTTTATTTTATTAAAGATGGATATAATTTATATTTACACTAAATAAAATTTAAATTACCAGCAATTCAACCATCAAATTGATCACAAAATTGCACAATATGAAAGTATTACTATGATGTATTAGATGAATATAATACAAAAATTTCTCTAGCGAAATCCGTAAGTTGATGGAGGTACGTAATAGGCCGATTGACAACTTGATGAAACTAATTGAATTTGAGCTTCTTAATACTTGGCTTGATTAGCTCGCAAGTTTAATCAAACTCTTTTTTTTTAAAAAATCTATTCATCTATAGTATATATATATATATATATATATATATATATATATATATGATATAAAATGGCATAATTATATGATTTTTGTTAAAATATTTTGTTGTAACTTGATGTAAAGGGGATTCATAATTTGATTAAAGTTTGCGTAAGACAGATGGTTAAAAAAAATTATAGAGAGGTTAGGCACATTTACAAGGAGCACAATAAAAGCTACAGCCGACATGACGAGACTCTCATTTGACTAAATTGAAATAAAGTAAGAATTCAAGTTATATCCTCTTGTTATATTAAAGCCAGGCATTTTTGAAAAATAAATTGCTAAGTAATATTTTTTCTGCCCAACGACTTTGTGGCTTTGTGCATTACAGAAGTCAAAATGTTGCCCATTTAATTATGCAAGGAAAACTTACGGTATGCATGGTAGGAGCCTCATGAGCTAATCTGGGTATCCCCTCCACTGGAAGAAAAAAAAAATGGTAGGAGCCTTTTCATATTCCAAGCGTGATTGATTACATTAGATTAAAGTAGATCAATTATGGCTATTTTTTTTTTGAAAGGATTAATTATTCCTCTTTAGTTGTGCCAAACCATACTTTATATATATGAAGTGAAAGGCTCCGGTGTATATAGAAGACCTCACCGTTTCAGAAGTAACCATAGAAACGAAGGAACCCCACTATTTCTTTATCTAGTTTTTTTTTTAATTTATTTACTCTATTTTTTATAGGAAAAAAGAAATTTCTTATGTCTTTCTTATTCTTGTTTCGTGGTAAAATACCTAAACAAAAAGAAAAATCGTGGTTGGGAAGGTTATAGTAGCAAAAGCCATATGAATTTTTATTTTATACATTGGAAAAATTCGTTTTGTTAGTTATAGACTTATAGTAATTGAAGATAGAGTAAATAAAAGAATAGCTGAAAGAAAGAAAAAATGAGTTATTCGAAAAAGTTTCATTTATTCCATGAGCAGAATTAAACGACGATATATAGCTTGGAGACGCCGAACAAAAATGCATTTCTTTGCATCAAGTTTTCGAGGGGCTCATTCTAAGGCTTACTCAAACTATGACTCAACAGGAATTGGCTTCAGCTCATCGGGATAGGGATAGGCAAAAGAGAGATTGGATCACTCAGATAAACGCACTAATTCGCGAAAGAGGAGTATCCTATAGTTATAGGAAATTCATACACGATCTCTACAAGAACCAATTGCTTCTTAACTGTAAAATACTTGAGCAAATAGCTATATCAAATAGGAAATGTCTTTATATGATTTCGAACAAGATCATATAAAAAATAAAAAATAAAAGTAGATTGTAAAGAATCCAACGAAATATTTTCAATGGAATTCCCGGAGAATGAACTCCATGAAGGTAGAGTAGAAATTACGATGATCAAATATGATAAAATAGTGAAAAACGTTCAATCCAAAAAGATTTCTGATTCATTTTTTTCTTATGAAACGATAATCAAATATAGATTCACGGATTTTTCGAGCAAAACACCAATCCACATTTGAGTTTGGATTGTAATTATGATTCAAGTGAAGTAAGACTATTTTTTTATTTGGAATTTTTCTTTCTTTTGATCTTTATTTTGATTTCTAGCTTTCAAAGCAT
This sequence comes from Ipomoea triloba, assembly GCF_003576645.1. Classification (NCBI taxonomy): domain Eukaryota; kingdom Viridiplantae; phylum Streptophyta; class Magnoliopsida; order Solanales; family Convolvulaceae; genus Ipomoea; species Ipomoea triloba. Next base: position 15,279,015 of record NC_044931.1, read on the forward strand.
TACTTCTAGCAGTTCACTCGCTTATTTGAAATCCTTTCCTTTTAAAGGGTAACAAAGATAAAATACGAGCTTGTTTTATCGCAAGAGTAATTAATCGTTGTTGTTTCAAGGT
>NC_044931.1:15280126-15281793 GCF_003576645.1 Ipomoea triloba
TACATTTTATGCCAAAAAAAGTGACATTTTTATTTACCTGTTATTACAGATCATTAACAGGTAATTATGTCTTGATGACTAAATTGACATGTTTATGTATCTAATTGCAAATTTAAAAAGTTTTAGGGCCTAAATGACTGTACTGATAAAGTTTGATGGCCTATTTGATACATTTTATGTCAAAAAAAGTGACATTTTTATTTACCTATTATTATAGGTCACTAACAGGTAATTATGTCTTGATGACTAAATTGACATGTTTATGTATCTAATTGCAAATTTAAAAAGTTTTAGGGCCTAAATGACTGTACTGATAAAGTTTGATGGCCTATTTGATACATTTTATGTCAAAAAAAGTGACATTTTTATTTACCTATTATTATAGGTCACTAACAGGTAATTATGTCTTGATGACTAAATTGACATGTTTATTTATCTAATTGTAAATTTAAAAAGTTTGAGGGCCTAATTGATTTTACAGGTAAATTTTGATGGCCTATTTGAGACATTTTATGCCAAAAAAGTGACATTTTTATTTTACCTGTTATTACAGGTCACTAACAGGTAATCATGACTTGATTACTAAATTGACATGTTTATGTATCTAATTGCAAATTTAAAAAGTTTGAGGGCAAAATTTACTGTACAGATAAAGTTTGATAGCCTATTTGATACATTTTATGCCAAAAAAAGTGACATTTTTATTTACCTGTTATTACAGATCATTAACAGGTAATTATGTCTTGATGACTAAATTGACATGTTTATGTATCGAATTGCAAATTTAAAAAGTTTTAGGGCCTAAATGACTGTACTGATAAAGTTTGATGGCCTATTTGATACATTTTATGCCAAAAAAGTGACATTTTTATTTTACCTGTTATTACAGGTCACTAACAGGTAATCATGACTTGATTACTAAATTGACATGTTTATGTATCTAATTGCAAATTTAAAAAGTTTGAGGGTAAAATTTACTGTACAGATAAAGTTTGATAGCCTATTTGATACATTTTATGCCAAAAAAAGGACATTTTTATTTACCTGTTATTACATGTCACTAATAGTTAATCATGCATTGATGACTAAATTGACATGTCTATGCATCTAATTGCAAATTTAAAAAGTTTGAGGGTAAAATTTACTGTACAGATAAAGTTTGATAGCCTATTTGATACATTTTATGCCAAAAAAGTGACATTTTTATTTTACCTGTTATTACAGGTCACTAACAGGTAATCATGCATTGATGACTAAATTGACATGTCTATGCATCTAATTGCAAATTTAAAAAGTTTGAGGGTAAAATTTACTGTACAGATAAAGTTTGATAGCCTATTTGATACATTTTATGCCAAAAAAGTGACATTTTTATTTTACCTGTTATTACAGGTCACTAACAGGTAATCATGCATTGATGACTAAATTGACATGTCTATGCATCTAATTGCAAATTTAAAAAGTTTTAGGGCCTAAATGACTGTACTGATAACGTTTGATGGCCTATTTGATACATTTTATGCCAAAAAAAAGTGACATTTTTATTTACCTGCTATTACAGATCACTAACAGGTAATTATGCCTTGATGACTAAATTGACATGTTCATTTATCTAATTGTAAATTTAAAAAGTTTGAGGGCCTAATTGACTGTACAGATAAAATTTG
>NC_044931.1:15282793-15283534 GCF_003576645.1 Ipomoea triloba
CTGATTACAACCTTATATATGGAGGTAGAATTATCTTGGTGTGGGATCCTTGCAAAATTCAGTGCAACATCCTTAGTGTTTCTGCACAGGCAGTGCATTGCCATCTTAGGTGCAAAATTTCCAGCAAAGAATTCCTTTGTACAGTGGCTTATGGCCTATATTCAGTGGTTGAACGCAGAGATCTTTGGAACCATCTTTATCATCTTGCCCCATCAATTAATCTGCCCTGGATTGTTGGTGGAGACTTCAATGTTGTGCTCAAACCAGAGGAGAAAGTAGGTGGCTTTACCCCGTCCCGGTATTTCACCCAGGATTTTTCGCAATGCTGTCTGGATCTCAACCTTTCGGATTGCCCTGCGACGGGAGAAATTTGTACTTGGTCTAATGGCAAAGTTAAAGCAAAGCTGGATCGTGTGCTCATTAATCCGGCGTGGCAGAATCTAAATTTGGCGTGCAACACAGAATTTTTGCCTATGGATTGCATTTCAGACCACTGTCCGATTCTTGTTAAATTCTTGGAACGAAACAGAGGAGGCAACAGGCCTTTTAAATTCTTCAATATGTGGATGCTCCATCCTAATTTTCGGAATGTCTTGGAAACAGTTTGGGAAAGACATGTGTCTGGATCTGAGCAGTATACCCTTGCGATCAAACTGAAAGCGTTGAAGAATCCCCTCAGGGAGCTGAATAGGGTTGAATTTGGGCACATATCAGACAGGGCCCGTAAAGCAAATGAGGATT
>NC_044931.1:15284534-15285263 GCF_003576645.1 Ipomoea triloba
AAACACCTTTGCAATGCAATTTTTCATAAACCATAAACACACTATGATGAATCATGGCTTACTATAAATTCATTTCCTAGCTTTTCCTTATTGATTTTAACAATTTTCTTCGTATCTCCGTTACTACAACATTCGTTCATTCAATATTTTTTGATTCTTTGTGACAATGGCGTGCCTGAGGAAAATGCTACATATTCCGTAGATTAAAGACTTGTCAATACTTCTAATTTGACCTCCCTAAAGACCGACACAAATCGAGGGTAACCCCAACAATCTTTGATTTTAACAACCACAAAACTGCGGAAAATCAAATGGCGTCGTTGCCAGGGAGGGCAAACGGTTGTTATTGACTTGTTTTAAATCTTTGAAATATTTGCATTGTTTTTACTTCATTTCAGTTGTTGTTTTTACATTGTTTGTACTAACAACCCTTAAACAACTACTATTTGTTCGGGTAGTAAACTGTCTTTCTTTCAACATTTTTGAAGGGTGAATGCAAACGACGGCTAGAGGCAACTAAGGCCTACACCCTCTATAGCTTGAAATAAACCGAGCCACAACGAGAAGGACAAAAAGAAAGGCCAAACCTAGTGATATCCTAGTAGACCGAGAGGAGAATGGTAGTTCCTAAACCCCCGAAAATAAACACCTTTGCAATGCAATTTTTCATAAACCATAAACACACTATGATGAATCATGGCTTACTAGAAATTCATTTCCTAGCTTTTC
>NC_044931.1:15286263-15286794 GCF_003576645.1 Ipomoea triloba
AAAAAAAAAAAAAAAAAAAAAAAAAGTCATATTTACATTTACCTGGTATTACAGGTCGCTAACTAGTAATTATGCCTTGATGAACTAAATTGACTTGTTTATGTACCTAATTGCAACTTTAAAAAAAATTTGAGGGCCTAATTAATTTTTCAGGTAAAGTTCGATGGCCGATTTGACATATTTTTTGCAAAAAAAGTCATATTTAAATTTACCTGATATTACAGGTCGATAACAGGTAATTATGTCTTGATGAACTAAATAGACATGTTTATGTATCTAATTGCAACTTTGAAAAGTTTGACGGGACTAATTAATTTTTTAGGTTAACCTCGATGGCCGATTTGACATATTTTTTGCAAAAAAAGTCATATTTAAATTTACCCGATATTACAGGTTGCTAACAGGTAATTATGTCTTGATGAACTAAATAGACATGTTTATGTATCTAATTGCAACTTTGAAAAGTTTGAGGGCCTAATTAATTTTTTAGGTTAACCTCGATGGCCTATTTGACATATTTTTTGCAAAAAA
>NC_044931.1:15287794-15289483 GCF_003576645.1 Ipomoea triloba
GCAGACTGCCGGACTCATAAGGATCCGAAGATCGAAATGAGACTTAGGTTATCTCAACCTAACTCACTCAATGGCAGACAGACTGCCGGACTCATACGGATCGGAAGATCGAAATGAGACTTAGGTTATCTCAACCTAACTCACTCAAAGGCAGGCAGACTGCCGGACTCATAAGGATCCGAAGATCGAAATGAGACTTAGGTTATCTCAACCTAACTCACTCAAAGGGAGACAGACTGCCGGACTCATAAGGATCCGAAGATAGAAATGAGGCTTAGGTTATCTCAACCTAACTCACTCAAAGGGAGACAGACTGCCGGACTCATAAGGATCCGAAGATAGAAATGAGGCTTAGGTTATCTCAACCTAACTCACTCAAAGGGAGACAGACTGCCGGACTCATAAGGATCCGAAGATAGAAATGAGGCTTAGGTTATCTCAACCTAACTCACTCAAAGGGAGACAGACTGCCGGACTCATAAGGATCCGAAGATAGAAATGAGGCTTAGGTTATCTCAACCTAACTCACTCAAAGGGAGACAGACTGCCGGACTCATAAGGATCCGAAGATAGAAATGAGGCTTAGGTTATCTCAACCTAACTCACTCAAAGGGAGACAGACTGCCGGACTCATAAGGATCCGAAGATAGAAATGAGGCTTAGGTTATCTCAACCTAACTCACTCAAAGGGAGACAGACTGCCGGACTCATAAGGATCCGAAGATAGAAATGAGGCTTAGGTTATCTCAACCTAACTCACTCAAAGGGAGACAGACTGCCGGACTCATAAGGATCCGAAGATAGAAATGAGGCTTAGGTTATCTCAACCTAACTCACTCAAAGGGAGACAGACTGCCGGACTCATAAGGATCCGAAGATAGAAATGAGGCTTAGGTTATCTCAACCTAACTCACTCAAAGGGAGACAGACTGCCGGACTCATAAGGATCCGAAGATAGAAATGAGGCTTAGGTTATCTCAACCTAACTCACTCAAAGGGAGACAGACTGCCGGACTCATAAGGATCCGAAGATTGAAATGAGACTTAGGTTATCTCAACCTAACTCACTCAAAGGCAGACAGACTGCCGGACACATAAGGATCCGAAGATCGAAATGAGACTTAGTTTATCTCAACCTAACTCACTCAAAGGCATGCAGACTGCCGGACTCATAAGGATCCGAAGATTGAAATGAGACTTAGGTTATCTCAACCTAACTCACTCAAAGGCAGACAGACTGCCGGACTCATAAGGATCCGAAGATCGAAATGAGACTTAGGTTATCTCAACCTAACTCACTCAAAGGCAGGCAGGCTGCCAGACTCATAAGGATCCGAAGATCGAAATGAGAGTTAGGTTATCTCAACCTAACTCACTCAAAGGCAGGCAGGCTGCCAGACTCATAAGGATCCGAAGATCGAAATGAGAGTTAGGTTATCTCAACCTAACTCACTCAAAGGCAGGCAGGCTGCCAGACTCATAAGGATCCGAAGATCGAAATGAGAGTTAGGTTATCTCAACCTAACTCACTCAAAGGCATGCAGACTGCCGGACTCATAAGGATCCGAAGATCGAAATGAGACTTAGGTTATCTCAACCTAACTCACTCAAAGGCATGCAGACTGCCGGAATCATAAGGATCCGAAAATCGAAATGAGACTTAGGTTATCTCAACCTAACTCACTCAAA
>NC_044931.1:15289759-15290065 GCF_003576645.1 Ipomoea triloba
CAGACTGCCGGAATCATAAGGATCCGAGGATCGAAATGAGACTTAGGTTATCTCAACCTAACTCACTCAAAGGCAGACAGACTGCCGGACACATAAGGATCCGAAGATCGAAATGAGACTTAGTTTATCTCAACCTAACTCACTCAAAGGCATGCAGACTGCCGGACTCATAAGGATCCGAAGATTGAAATGAGACTTAGGTTATCTCAACCTAACTCACTCAAAGGCAGACAGACTGCCGGACTCATAAGGATCCGAAGATCGAAATGAGACTTAGGTTATCTCAACCTAACTCACTCAAAGGCA
>NC_044931.1:15290244-15290855 GCF_003576645.1 Ipomoea triloba
GCAGACAGACTGCCGGACACATAAGGATCCGAAGATCGAAATGAGACTTAGTTTATCTCAACCTAACTCACTCAAAGGCATGCAGACTGCCGGACTCATAAGGATCCGAAGATTGAAATGAGACTTAGGTTATCTCAACCTAACTCACTCAAAGGCAGACAGACTGCCGGACTCATAAGGATCCGAAAATTGAAATGAGACTTAGGTTATCTCAACCTAACTCAATCAAAGGCAGATAGACTGCCGGACTCATAAGGATCCGAAAATTGAAATGAGACTTAGGTTATCTCAACCTAACTCAATCAAAGGCAGATAGACTGCCGGACTCATAAGGATCCGAAAATTGAAATGAGACTTAGGTTATCTCAACCTAACTCAATCAAAGGCAGATAGACTGCCGGACTCATAAGGATCCGAAAATTGAAATGAGACTTAGGTTATCTCAACCTAACTCAATCAAAGGCAGATAGACTGCCGGACTCATAAGGATCCGAAGATCGAAATGAGACTTAGGTTATCTCAACCTAACTCACTCAAAGGCAGGCAGACTGCCGGACTCATAAGGATCCGAAGATCGAAATGAGACTTAGGTTATCTCAACCTAACTCACT
>NC_044931.1:15290974-15291238 GCF_003576645.1 Ipomoea triloba
CAGACTGCCGGACTCATAAGGATCCGAAGATCGAAATGAGACTTAGGTTATCTCAACCTAACTCACTCAAAGGCATGCAGACTACCGGACTCATAAGGATCCGAAGATCGAAATGAGACTTAGGTTATCTCAACCTAATTCACTCAGAGGCAGACAGACTGCCGGAATCATTAGGATCCGAGGATCGAAATGAGACTTAGGTTATCTCAACCTAACTCACTCAAAGGCATGCAGATTGCCGGACTCATAAGGATCCGAAGATCG
>NC_044931.1:15292238-15292828 GCF_003576645.1 Ipomoea triloba
CGGTTCTTCATTAAAAAGACCCAAGTGCACCGAGAGAAATCATCAATGAAGACAACAAAATATGAGAATCCCAAAGTAGATGAAACCCGACATGGTCACCACACATTAGAGTGAACTAGAGAGAATGGGGTATTAGCCCTCCTATTCACTCTACTAGGATATGAGGCTCTTGTGTGTTTCCCAAGTTGACAAGATTCACACTCTATGGCTTTTGGACTTGACAAACTTGGAACAAGTTGTTTTAATTTATTGAGATCAGGATGCCCTAAGCGACAATGGTTAAGGAGAGGTGAAACAGTAGCAGTGCAAGCTATTTTGGTTTTGGTATAGTAGGACATAAAAGGTGGTAGAGACCTCGTGATTCATTTCCTATACCAATTGTCTCCTTTGTTTGACGGTTTTGAATAATTACAGAATCAGAGGAAAACGTAACCAGACAGTTATGAGAGTGAGTGAGTTGATTAATTGAGATCAAATTGAAGGGACAACCTGGAATGTAGAGGACATTAGATAAAGATAAAGAATGAATAGTGACTTTCCCAATTCCTATAGCCTTTCCTTTTGACCCATCACCAAATGTAACAGCAGGA
>NC_044931.1:15293828-15294419 GCF_003576645.1 Ipomoea triloba
TGCAATTAGATATATAAACATGTCAATTTAGTCATCATAACATAATTACCTGTTAGTGACCTGTAATACCATGTAAATATAAATGTCACTTTTTTTTGCATTAAAATGTATCAAATAGGCCATAAGACTTTATCTATAAAGTCAATTAGGCCTCAAACTTTTTAAAGTTCCAATTAGATACATAAACATCTCAATTTAGTCATCAAGGTATAATTACCTATTAGTGACCTGTAATACCAGGTAAATATAAATGTCACTTTTTTTTGCATAAAATGTATCAAATAGGCCATCAAACTTTATCTGTAAAGTCAATTAGGCCTCAAACTTTTTAAATTTCCAATTAGATACATAAGAAAGTCAATTTAGTCATCACGGCATAATTACCTATTAGTAACCTGTAATACTAGGAAAATATAAATGTCACTTTTTTTTACATAAAATGTATCAAATAGGCCTTCAAACTTTATCTGTAAAGTCAATTAGGCCCTCAAACATTTTAAAGTTGCAATTAGATACATAAAATGTCAATTTAAGTTATCAAGACATAATTACCTGTTAGTGACCTGTAATACCAGGTAAATATAAATGTCA
>NC_044931.1:15295419-15296164 GCF_003576645.1 Ipomoea triloba
TTGATAAACTAAATTGGCATGTTTATGTACCAAATTGAACTTTAAATAGTTTGAGAGCCTAATTGATGCCTATTTGACACATTTTAAAGAAAAAAAAATACATTTAAATTTACCTGTTATTATAGGTCACTAACAGGTAATTACGCCTTGACGAACTAAATTGATATGTTTATGTATTTAATTGCAACTTTAAAAAGTTTGAGGGTCTAATTGATTTTTCAGGTACAGTTTGATGGCCTATTAGACACATTTTACGTTTAAAAATGACATTTACATTTACCTGTTATTGCAGATCACTAACAGGTAATTATGCCTTGATGAACTAAATTGGCATGTTTATGTACCAAATAGAACTTTAAATAGATTAAGAGCCTAATTGTTGCCTATTTGACACATTTTATGCAAAAAAAAAATGACAATTAAATTTACCTGGTATTACAGGTCAGTAACAGATAATTACGCCTTGATAAACTAAATTGACATGTTTATGTACCTAATTGAATCTTTAAAATGTTTGATGGCCTAATTGATTTTTCAGGTAAAATTTGATGGCCTATTAGACAAATTTTACGCTTAAAAAGTGACATTTACATTTACCTGTTATTACAGGTGACTAACAGGTAATTATGCCTTGATAAACTAAATTGACATGTTTATGTACCAAATTGAACTTTAAATAGTTTGAGGGCCAAATTGATGCCAATTTGACACATTTTATGCAAAAAAAAAATGACATTGAAATTTA
>NC_044931.1:15297164-15298683 GCF_003576645.1 Ipomoea triloba
GGATCCTCAAGCCTCATTGTTTTCTAAACTTTCTTTGCCCACTTGGGCAGTAATGAGGGACGAAAAGTCTACTCAAACTTAAGTTTTTTTTCTAATACTAACCAAGGGCGTTTTGGTGAATTTTTTTTTTATAAACTTTAAGGATCCTCAAGGATCATTTTTTTCTAAACTTTTATTGCCCACTAGGGCAGTAATATCATTTTTTTCTAAACTTTTATTGCCCACTAGGGCAGTAATGAAGGGTTTTTCTAAACTTTTATTGCCCACTAGGGCAGTAATGAAGGGTCGAAAAGGCTCCTCAAACTTAAGTCTTTTTTTTTAATAGTAACCAAGGGCGTTTTGGGAAAAAAAAAACTTATTTTTAAAACCTTAAGGATCCTCAAGCATCATTCTTTTCTAAACTTTCTTTGCCCACTTGGGCAGTAATGAGAGGCCGAAAAGGCTCCTCAAACTTAAGTCTTTTTTTTTAATAGTAACCAAGGGCGTTTTGGGAAAAAAAAAACTTATTTTTAAAACCTTAAGGATCCTCAAGCATCATTCTTTTCTAAACTTTCTTTGCCCACTTGGGCAGTAATGAGAGGCCGAAAAGGCTCCTCAAACTTAAGTTTTTTTTCTAATACTAACCAAGGGCGTTTTGGGGAAATTTTTTATTTTTATAAACTTTAAAGATCCTCAAGGCTCATTCTTTTCTAAACTTTCTTTGCCTACTTGGGCAGTAATGAGAGGCCGAAAAGGCTCCTCAAACTTAAGTTTTTTTTCTAATACTAACCAAGGGCGTTTTGGGGAAATTTTTTATTTTTATAAACTTTAAAGATCCTCAAGGCTCATTCTTTTCTAAACTTTCTTTGCCTACTTGGGCAGTAATGAGAGGCCGAAAAGGCTCCTCAAACTTAAGTTTTTTTTTTAATACTAACCAAGGGCATGTTGGGGAAATTTTTTATTTTTATAAATTTTAAGGATCCTCGAAGCTCATTGTTTTCTAAACTTTCTTTGCCCAATTGGGCAGTAATGAGGGCCGAAAAGGCTACTCAAACTTAAGTTTTTTTTTTTTTTAAAAGTAACCAAGGGCGTTTTGGAGAAATTTAATTGTTATAAATTTTAAGGATCCTCGAAGCTCATTGTTTTCTAAACTTTCTTTGCCTACTTGGGCAGTAATGAGAGGCCGAAAAGGCTCCTCAAACTTAAGTTTTTTTTTAATACTAACCAAGGGCATGTTGGGGAAATTTTTTATTTTTATAAATTTTAAGGATCCTCGAAGCTCATTGTTTTCTAAACTTTCTTTGCCCACTTGGGCAGTAATGAGGGGCCGAAAAGACTCCTCAAACTTATGTTTTTTTTTTAATTGTAACCAAGGGCGTTTTGGAGAAATTTAATTGTTATAAATTTTAAGGATCCTCAAGGCTCATTCTTTTCTAAACTTTTTTTGCCCACTTGGGCAGTAATGAGAGGCCGAAAAGGCTCCTCAAACTTAAATTTTTTTTTTAATACTAACCAAGGGCATTTTGAGGAAAAATTTTTA
>NC_044931.1:15299683-15300865 GCF_003576645.1 Ipomoea triloba
GTCCATTTTTAGGGAGGCACGGTTGACCGAGTGCCGACTCCATTTTCAAGACTCCGCCTAACCAAAACACCAAACTTATGACCTCTTTCTCGCACTCCCTTTTCAGGGAAGCACGGCTGATCGAGTGCCGACTCCATTGTTAGGACTCCGGCCTAACCAAAACACCAACCTTATGACTTCTTTCTTGCACTCCCTTTTCAGGGAGGCACGGTTGACCGAGTGCCGACTCCATTTGCAGGACTCCGGCCTAACCAAAACACCAACCTTATGACTTCTTTCTTGCACTCCCTTTTCAGGGAGGCACGGTTGACCGAGTGCCGACTCCATTTGCAGGACTCCGGCCTAACCAAAACACCAACCTTATGACTTCTTTCTTGCACTCCCTTTTCAGGGAGGCACGGTTGACCGAGTGCCGACTCCATTTGCAGGACTCCGGCCTAACCAAAACACCAACCTTATGACTTCTTTCTTGCACTCCCTTTTCAGGGAGGCACGGTTGACCGAGTGCCGACACCATTTTCAGGACTCCGGCCTAACCAAAATACCAACCTTATGACTTCTTTCTCACACTCCCTTTTCAGGGAGGCACGGTTGAGCAAGTGTCGACTCCATTTGCAGGACTCCGGCCTAACCAAAACACCAACCTTATGACTTCTTTCTCGCACTCCCTTTTCAGGGAGGCACGGTTGACCGAGTGCCGGCTCCATTTTCAGGACTCCGGCCTAACCAAAACACCAACCTTATGACTTCTTTCGCCCACTCCCTTTTCAGGGAGGCACGGTTGACCGAGTGCCGGCTCCATTTTCAGGACTCCGGCCTAACCAAAACACCAACCTTATGACTTCTTTCGCCCACTCCCTTTTCAGGGAGGCACGGTTGACCGAGTGCCGGCTCCATTTTCAGGACTCCGGCCTAACCAAAACACCAACCTTATGACTTCTTTCTCCCACTCCCTTTTCAGGGAGGCACGGTTGACCGAGTGCCGGCTCCATTTTCAGGACTCCGGCCTAACCAAAACACCAACCTTATGACTTCTTTCTCACAGTCCCTTTTTAGGGAGGCACGGTTGACCGAGTGCCGACTCAATTTTCATGACTCCGGCCTAACCAAAACACCAAACTTATGACCTCTTTCTCGCACTCCCTTTTCAGGGAGGCACGGTTGACCGAGTGCCGACACCAT
>NC_044931.1:15301865-15302401 GCF_003576645.1 Ipomoea triloba
CCCTATTGTCACTGTGGCGATATAGGGCTCTCTTATAAGTTTAACGATAACACTCAGATTCTGGTCGCCCTTAGTTATGGTACACCTACTGCGTATCATGTTCGGCTTGGTGCAGCAGGGAGTTCTCTCCGGCCTAAATCCTATAGGCATTTACTTGAACATAACTATGGGGTTCATAATTTCTCACACCTACTTGATATTGGAAGTGAAAGGTTTTGTGCGATTTGTTCTCGGGAGGACAAACATATTTTGGTATATGCCTTCAAGATGGATTTTGCAGTTGAATATGAAAACCAGGGAAAGTCAACCTCACCTGCAATGCCCTCCATAGAGATTCTCTGTTCCAAGAAATTTTTTCCCTCCGTAGTTAGTTGTGTTTGTTTGGCGTAAGTACAACTGTCTTTCTTGACATTTCAATATTCTTATGTGCTTCAATTCCTGTGTTTATTTATGCTCTGATCATACTTAATTTATTGTGACAATATCTTAGTGTGGCTATATCCCCTTGATGATATTTGGTTTATAATCTATTTTGC
>NC_044931.1:15303401-15304179 GCF_003576645.1 Ipomoea triloba
ATATATATATATATATATATATATATATATATATACCGAATATAGTAATATTTTTTTGGAATACTATAATATACATCATATAGTAATTTGATTGTTGGAATTTTTTTTTGTAAATATTATCATCAGAGGAATTTAATTAGGTACATTAACATAATATAGTAATATTTTTTTAATACTACAATATACATCATATACTAATGTGATTGTTGGAACTTTTATTTTTTTAATATTATCATGAGATGAATTTAATTACGTAATTAACATAATATAGTAATATTTTGTTAATACTATAATATACATCATATAGTAATTTGATTGTTGGAATTTTTTTAATATTATCATGAGAGGAATTTAATTACGTACATTAATATAATATAGTAATATTTTTTTTTGAATACTATAATATACATCATATAGTAATTTGATTGTTGAATTTTTTTTTAATATTATCATGAGAGAAATTAAATTGCGTACATTAACATAATATATATAGTAATATTTTTTTTAATACTATAGTATGCATCATATAGTAATTTGGTTGTTGGATTTTTTTTTTGAATATCATGAGAGGAATTTAATTACATACATTAACATAATATAGTAATATTTTTTTGAATACAATAATATACATCATATAGTAATTTAATTGTTAGAATTTTTTCTTTTAATATTATCATAAGAGTAATTTAATAATATAGTAATATTTTTAATGGGTTATTGTTCTTATAGTACCAAATAGATCATATACTAATGTATATATATATATATATATATATAT
>NC_044931.1:15305179-15306035 GCF_003576645.1 Ipomoea triloba
TAATCAAATAAGTGTACATGTTTAATATAATTTTTTTTAATAATTTTAACTTTATTTTTATTATCTAAATAGATAATAAAAAATTTATTTGTGCATCGCACGAGTAATTGGACAATTATTTGCTCTAATTCATGTTAGGAAAACATCAGAAAACATAATCGGTCCAACAAATTTCATCAATTGCGCTATATAATATTTGATGTTATAATTTATATAATTGTATATCGATCCAAATATTATTAAAATATTATAGCAAATCCATTCTGTGCAACGAACGGGCGAAAATACTAATAATAATAATAATAATAATAATAATAATAATAATAATAATAATAATAATAATAATAACAAACGGGTGATGGGTTTGTCAGTTTTTAATAATAATAATAATAATAATAATAATAATAACAACAATAATAATAATAATAATAGACAATAAATACGTAATAAAAATTGTTTTAGAATACTAGTATAATTTAATAAGAGTTAAATAAACAAAAATAATTAACTTATGTCCTTAAAAAAGGTATAGATGATATCCAAATTTTATAATTATTTATTAATAAGAGTTTATCTTCTTGTTATATTTAAAGGTTGAAATAATACAATACACTCATACGCTTAAATGTCATTTTACATTCNTACTAGTATAATTTAATAAGAGTTAAATAAACAAAAATAATTAACTTATGTCCTTAAAAAAGGTATAGATGATATCCAAATTTTATAATTATTTATTAATAAGAGTTTATCTTCTTGTTATATTTAAAGGTTGAAATAATACAATACACTCATACGCTTAAATGTCATTTTACATTCAATCAGCTACTAGTAAACAACTAATTTACCAAACAGA
>NC_044931.1:15307035-15307748 GCF_003576645.1 Ipomoea triloba
CCTCGAACATTTCATAAGAAGTCAATTAGGCACATGAACTTTTAAAACGTGCAATTAAACCCTCAAACATGTCAAAATGAGGCAATGAAGCCCACCAACCGGTAATTGACCTGTTATTACCGGTCATTTAGATTTTCCGGCCAGAAACTTTCCGACCACCGGCGAAACTTTCCGGCGACATATAAGCAAGCTATGTATATCAACATTCAACACGCATGAAATATCACAACATTAGTCCACTAAAAGTTTAATACTGGCTACTAAATCCTACCAGAAGAGTTAATCAGACAGGAATAAACATCAAGGGGCTTCATTCCAACCTTTCCAAAGTAGCTTTGGTGAACCAAGAAGAAGTGTGTGGAGTAGAAGGGCGAAGAGTAATGGAGTAGCCTCCTCTGGAAATCTGATCTTGAGCGGATTTGAGATGAGAAATGAAGGGTTGAAGCAACCCAGACGCCAGTTTCTCATTTTTCTTGCCGGAAAAGATGACAAGATCGCATCTTTATCAAATTAAAACATTGTGAAAATCCAAGAAATCAACGAAAACAATGAATTGAACACTGTAGAAAATATAGTAATTACCTGGTCCTTGTTGGGGTGAGCTGAAACAAAACATAATCAAGAAGAGTAGCTGAATCCATTTACAAAACGAAGACACACCCAGAGAGTTCTGGTCGGGAGAAGGCGACCAGATTCACGGAGATGGCGACCGG
>NC_044931.1:15308748-15309889 GCF_003576645.1 Ipomoea triloba
CAATGTCTTCAAACCCAAATCACCTTAGCACACTCTGATCAAAGTATTTGCCTCTAATTAAATTCTCTGAGTTATAAACATCTACAAGCGACAATTGGTCATGAGTTAAGCCTCGGAGGACCCATGTTCCTCTTGCATTAGGTTCAACTTGTGGTCGTGGAGGTGGTGGTTCTGCTCTTGCCGTTGTTCGGCTTGTGCTTGCTTCTTCTAAATTCATTTTCAAGGCTTGTTCTTTGGTTCTTCTCATTTCCTAAAAAAAGCGGTAAAGTGCATGAAAAATAACGAAATGTAAATCTGAACTCCACGCATAGGGAATCTAATGTTTTAGAGGGACACATCTCAAGCAAGAAACTCATAGGTAACCGGAGTATATGTCGGTCCTCTCCATTCGAATAGTTTGCTCCATTGCGGTTGTCTTAGCAACCGATTTACAATGTCTTCAAACCCAAATCCCCTTAGCACACTCTGATCAAAGTATTTGCCTCTAATTAAATTCTCTGACTTATAAACATCGACAAGCGACAATTGTTCATGAGTTAAGCCTCGGAGGACCCATGTTGCTCTTGCATTAGGTTCAACTTGTGGTCGTGGAGGTGGTGGTTCTGCTCTTGCCGTTGTTCGGCTTGTGCTTGCTTCTTCTAAATTCATTTTCAAGGCTTGTTCTTTGGTTCTTCTCATTTCCTAAAAAAAGCGATAAAGTGTATGAAAAATAACGAAATGTAAATCTGAACTCCACGCATAGGGAATCTAATGTTTTAGAGGGACACATCTCAAGCAAGAAACTCATAGGTAACCGGAGTATATGTCGGTCTTCTTCATTCGAATAGTTTGCTCCATTGCGGTTGTCTTAGCAACCGATTTACAATGTCTTCAAACCCAAATCCCCTTAGCACACTCTGATCAAAGTATTTGCCTCTAATTAAATTCTCTGACTTATAAACATCGACAAGCGACAATTGTTCATGAGTTAAGCCTCGGAGGACCCTTGTTCCTCTTGCATTAGGTTCAACTTGTGGTCGTGGAGGTGGTGGTTCTGCTCTTGCAATTGTTCGGCTTGTGCTTGCTTCCTCTAAATTCATTTTCAAGGCTTGTTCTTTGGTTCTTCCCATTTCATATAAAAAGCGGTAAAGTGCATGAAAAA
>NC_044931.1:15310889-15311645 GCF_003576645.1 Ipomoea triloba
GGGAGACAAATTTCAAACGGAATAATTTTCCCTCCAACGGAATTATTCCTCTACTCTCATATATAAGGACGTAAAGACACAGAAAAAAAAAGGGGAAGTGAAGCGAAGGGGTTCGAAATTCTTAAGAAGTGTCTGTCTAAAACGTTCAAGTGCAAGTGCTCAACTTGGAATATCATCCTGATATTCAAAATAGCGAGAAAACACATCTTAGTGTTTCAAGAGAGTTACAAAGCTTAAACTGTTATACATCCAGAAGGTGACCGAAGCTGCTCTACATTGAAGTTGATTCAACGATAGCTTGTGGTCAGATTGGAGTCTGTTACATTCAACTGTGACAACCAAAAACACCTTGCTTTGGATTAAGCAAGAGAGGTGGAGTAACCTGGCAGCTGTCCGAGTGAAAGAAACCTGAGGCTTGACGCGGGCTTGGTGATCAAAGGTCAAGTGCTCGAGAGGTGGAGTAGCTGGAAGCGGGGAGAAAGACCTTGGAGAGGCGGAGTAACCTGGGAGCTGTCTTGTGAAGATCCTGAGGCTTGACGCGGGCTTGGTGATCAAAGGTCAAGTGCTCGAGAGGTGGAGTAACAAGAAGCGGGGCGAAAAACCTGAGGCTTGAGGCGGGCTTCGTGATCAAAGCTCAAGCGCTCGATATTGTACTAAATAAGGGAAGTTTTTAGTGGAATCCTTCCAGGGAGTTTCTGGAAGAAGAGTGGACGTAGGCGGGTTGGCCGAACCACTTAAAAATCTCTCTTGCATTTA
>NC_044931.1:15312645-15313204 GCF_003576645.1 Ipomoea triloba
CAGATATTTGGAGCCTAATAAGCAATGTGATGCAAAGGATAATGGATATGTTAAGAGATGGATGTGAAAGTTGAGAAGCAATTAATAAAATATTTTCATGTTGAATGAAATCATAGACATTTTATGTTTTTGGACATTAAATATTTCAAATTTTAAATTTGTGTATTTTTTTTTAAATCTTTACATTTCATGGGTTTACATTCAAAGGTGAAATTATAGTTTAAAAAAATAATATTAAAAAAAATAATTAATTGAAAATTAAACGGCACGAAATTTAGCCCATTTTAAAAAGTAAATTAATATTAATATTTGATTGAAAATTGAAGAAAAAAGGAATTGAATTTATTTTGACAGTTAAATTATTATAATTATAATTATAATTATATTAATTATACTAATATTTATGAAGGAAAAAGAAAATGAATATATTAATATTTCATTGGACATATAATTGGCAATTGTCAATTATATTTTTATATTTTTATAATTATATTACTTATTAATTATATGGAAATGAATATTAAAATCTTTTTATGAATGAAAAAGGAAATAAATATTA
>NC_044931.1:15314204-15314510 GCF_003576645.1 Ipomoea triloba
AGGGATGCACGGTTGACCGAGTGCAAACTCCATTTTCAGGAGTCCGGCCTAACCAAAACACCAACCTTATGACTTCTTTCTCCCACTCCCTTTTTAGGGAGGCACGGTTGACCGAGTGCCGACTCCATTTTCAGGACTCCGGCCTAACCAAAACACCAACCTTATGACTTCTTTCTCCACCTCCCTTTTCAGGGAGGCACGGTTGACCGAGTGCCGAATCTATTTTCAAGACTCCGGCCTAACCAAAACACCAACCTTATGACTTGTTTCTCGCACTCCTTTTCAGGGAGGCACGGTTGACCGAGT
>NC_044931.1:15314687-15322603 GCF_003576645.1 Ipomoea triloba
CCTAACCAAAAGACCAAACTTATGACCTCTTTCTCGCACTCTCTTTTTAGGGAGGCACGGTTGATCGAGTGCCGACTCCATTGTTAGGACTCCGGCCTAACCAAAACACCAACCTTATGACTTCTTTCTCGCACTCCCTTTTCAGGGAGGCACGGTTGATCGAGTGCCGACTCCATTGTTAGGACTCCGGCCTAACCAAAACACCAACCTTATGACTTCTTTCTCACACTCCCTTTTCAGGGATGCAAGGTTGACCGAATGCAAACTCCATTTTCAGGAGTCCGGCCTAACCAAAACACCAACCTTATGACTTCTTTCTCGCACTCCCTTTTCAGGGAGGCACGGTTGACCGAGTGCCGACTCCATTTTCAGGACTCCGGCCTAACCAAAACACCAACCTTATGACTTCTTTCTCGCACTCCCATTTCAGGGAGGCACGGTTGACCGAGTGCCGACTCCATTTTCAGAACTCCGGCCTAACCAAAACACCAACCTTATGACTTCTTTCTCCCACTCCCTTTTCAGAGAGGCACGGTTGACCGAGTGCCGACTCCATTTCTAGAACTCCGGCCTAACCAAAACACCAACCTTATGACTTCTTTCTCGCACTCCCTTTTCAGGGAGGCACGGTTGACCGAGTGCCGACTCCATTTTCAGGACTCCGGCCTAACCAAAACACCAACCTTATGACTTCTTTCTCCCACTCCCTTTTCAGAGAGGCACGGTTGACCGAGTGCCGAATCTATTTTCAAGACTCCGGCCTAACCAAAACACCAACCTTATGACTTGATTCTCGCACTCCCTTTTCAGGGAGGCACGGTTGACCGAGTGCCGACTCCATTTTCAGAACTCCGGCCTAACCAAAACACCAACCTTATGACTTCTTTCTCGCACTCCCTTTTCAGGGAGGCGTGGTTGACCGAGTGCCGACCCCATTTTCAGGACTCCGGCCTAACCAAAACACCACCCTTATGCCTTCTTCTCACACTCCCTTTTCAGGGATGCACGGTTGACCGAGTGCAGACTCCATTGTTAGGACTCCGGCCTAACCAAAACACCAACCTTATGACTTCTTTCTCA
The DNA here is from genome assembly GCF_003576645.1 of Ipomoea triloba. Classification (NCBI taxonomy): domain Eukaryota; kingdom Viridiplantae; phylum Streptophyta; class Magnoliopsida; order Solanales; family Convolvulaceae; genus Ipomoea; species Ipomoea triloba. The sequence continues at coordinate 15,315,768 of NC_044931.1, forward strand.
CACTCCCTTTTTAGGGAGGCACGGTTGACCGACTGCGGACTCCATTTTCAGGACTCCGCCTAACCAAAACACCAAACTTATGACCTCTTTCTCGCACTCTCTTTTCAGGGATGCACGGTTGACCGAGTGCAGACTCCATTGTTAGGACTCCGGCCTAACCAAAACACCAACCTTATGACTTCTTCTCACACTCCCTTTTCAGGGATGCACGGTTGACCGAGTGCAAACTCCATTTTCAGGACTCGGGCCTAACCAAAACACCAACCTTATGACTTCTTTCTCGCACTCCCTTTTCAGGGAGGCACGGTTGACCGAGTGCCGACTCCATTTTCAGGACTTCGGCCTAACCAAAACACCAACCTTATGACTTCTTTCTCACACTCCCTTTTTAGGGAGGCACGGTTGACCGAGTGCCGACTCCATTTTCAGGACTCCGCCTAACCAAAACACCAAACTTATGACCTCTTTCTCGCACTCTCTTTTCAGGGAGGCACGGTTGATCGAGTGCCGACTCCATTGTTAGGACTCCGGCCTAACCCAAACACCAACCTTATGACTTCTTTCTCACACTCCCTTTTCAGGGATGCACGGTTGACCAAGTGCAAACTCCATTTTCAGGACTCTGGCCTAACCAAAACACCAACCTTATGACTTGTTTCTCGCACTCCCTTTTCAGGGAGGCACGGTTGACCGATTGCCGACTCCATTTTCCGGACTCCGGCCTAACCAAAACACCAAACTTATGACCTCTTTCTCGCACTCTCTTTTCAGGGAGGCACGGTTGATCGAGTGCCGACTCCATTGTTAGGACTCCGGCCTAACCAAAACACCAACCTTATGACTTCTATCTCGCACTCCCTTTTCAGGGAGGCGTGGTTGACCGAGTGCCGACACCATTTTCAGGACTCCAGCCTAACCAAAACACCAACCTTATGACTTCTTTCTCGCACTCCCTTTGCAGGGAGGCACGGTTGACCGAGTGCCGACTCCATTGTTAGGACTCCGGCCTAACCAAAACACCAACCTTATGACTTCTATCTCGCACTCCCTTTTCAGGGAGGCGTGGTTGACCGAGTGCCGACACCATTTTCAGGACTCCAGCCTAACCAAAACACCAACCTTATGACTTCTTTCTCGCACTCCCTTTGCAGGGAGGCACGGTTGACCGAGTGCCGACTCCATTGTTAGGACTCCGGCCTAACCAAAACACCAACCTTATGACTTCTATCTCGCACTCCCTTTTCAGGGAGGCGTGGTTGACCGAGTGCCGACACCATTTTCAGGACTCCAGCCTAACCAAAACACCAACCTTATGACTTCTTTCTCGCACTCCCTTTTCAGGGAGGCACGGTTGACCGAGTGCCGACTCCATTTTCAGGACTCCGGCCTAACCAAAACACCAACCTTATGACTTCTTTCTCCCACTCCCTTTTCAGGGAGGCACGGTTGACCGAATGCCGAATCTATTTTCAAGACTCCGGCCTAACCAAAACACCAACCTTATGACTTGTTTCTCGCACTCCCTTTTCAGGGAGACACGGTTGACCGAGTGCCGACTCTATTTTCAAGACTCCGGCCTACCCAAAACACCAACCTTATGACTTCTTTCTCGCACGCCCTGTTCAGAGAGGCACGGTTGACCGAGTTCCGACTCCATTTTCAGGACTCCGGCGTACCCACAACACCAACCATATGACTTCTTTCTCCCACTCCCTTCTTAGGCAGGCACGGTTGACCGAGTGCCGACACCATTTTCAGGACTCCGGCCTAACCAAAATACCAACCTTATGACTTCTTTCTCGCACGCCCTGTTCAGAGAGGCACGGTTGACCGAGTTCCGACTCCATTTTCAGGACTCCGGCGTACCCACAACACCAACCATATGACTTCTTTCTCCCACTCCCTTCTTAGGCAGGCACGGTTGACCGAGTGCCGACACCATTTTCAGGACTCCGGCCTAACCAAAATACCAACCTTATGACTTCTTTCTCGCACGCCCTGTTCAGAGAGGCACGGTTGACCGAGTTCCGACTCCATTTTCAGGACTCCGGCGTACCCACAACACCAACCATATGACTTCTTTCTCCCACTCCCTTCTTAGGCAGGCACGGTTGACCGAGTGCCGACACCATTTTCAGGACTCCGGCCTAACCAAAATACCAACCTTATGACTTCTTTCTCGCACGCCCTGTTCAGAGAGGCACGGTTGACCGAGTTCCGACTCCATTTTCAGGACTCCGGCGTACCCACAACACCAACCATATGACTTCTTTCTCCCACTCCCTTCTTAGGCAGGCACGGTTGACCGAGTGCCGACACCATTTTCAGGACTCCGGCCTAACCAAAATACCAACCTTATGACTTCTTTCTCGCACGCCCTGTTCAGAGAGGCACGGTTGACCGAGTTCCGACTCCATTTTCAGGACTCCGGCGTACCCACAACACCAACCATATGACTTCTTTCTCCCACTCCCTTCTTAGGCAGGCACGGTTGACCGAGTGCCGACACCATTTTCAGGACTCCGGCCTAACCAAAATACCAACCTTATGACTTCTTTCTCGCACGCCCTGTTCAGAGAGGCACGGTTGACCGAGTTCCGACTCCATTTTCAGGACTCCGGCGTACCCACAACACCAACCATATGACTTCTTTCTCCCACTCCCTTCTTAGGCAGGCACGGTTGACCGAGTGCCGACACCATTTTCAGGACTCCGGCCTAACCAAAATACCAACCTTATGACTTCTTTCTCGCACGCCCTGTTCAGAGAGGCACGGTTGACCGAGTTCCGACTCCATTTTCAGGACTCCGGCGTACCCACAACACCAACCATATGACTTCTTTCTCCCACTCCCTTCTTAGGCAGGCACGGTTGACCGAGTGCCGACACCATTTTCAGGACTCCGGCCTAACCAAAATACCAACCTTATGACTTCTTTCTCGCACGCCCTGTTCAGAGAGGCACGGTTGACCGAGTTCCGACTCCATTTTCAGGACTCCGGCGTACCCACAACACCAACCATATGACTTCTTTCTCCCACTCCCTTCTTAGGCAGGCACGGTTGACCGAGTGCCGACACCATTTTCAGGACTCCGGCCTAACCAAAATACCAACCTTATGACTTCTTTCTCGCACGCCCTGTTCAGAGAGGCACGGTTGACCGAGTTCCGACTCCATTTTCAGGACTCCGGCGTACCCACAACACCAACCATATGACTTCTTTCTCCCACTCCCTTCTTAGGCAGGCACGGTTGACCGAGTGCCGACACCATTTTCAGGACTCCGGCCTAACCAAAATACCAACCTTATGACTTCTTTCTCGCACGCCCTGTTCAGAGAGGCACGGTTGACCGAGTTCCGACTCCATTTTCAGGACTCCGGCGTACCCACAACACCAACCATATGACTTCTTTCTCCCACTCCCTTCTTAGGCAGGCACGGTTGACCGAGTGCCGACACCATTTTCAGGACTCCGGCCTAACCAAAATACCAACCTTATGACTTCTTTCTCGCACGCCCTGTTCAGAGAGGCACGGTTGACCGAGTTCCGACTCCATTTTCAGGACTCCGGCGTACCCACAACACCAACCATATGACTTCTTTCTCCCACTCCCTTCTTAGGCAGGCACGGTTGACCGAGTGCCGACACCATTTTCAGGACTCCGGCCTAACCAAAATACCAACCTTATGACTTCTTTCTCGCACGCCCTGTTCAGAGAGGCACGGTTGACCGAGTTCCGACTCCATTTTCAGGACTCCGGCGTACCCACAACACCAACCATATGACTTCTTTCTCCCACTCCCTTCTTAGGCAGGCACGGTTGACCGAGTGCCGACACCATTTTCAGGACTCCGGCCTAACCAAAATACCAACCTTATGACTTCTTTCTCGCACGCCCTGTTCAGAGAGGCACGGTTGACCGAGTTCCGACTCCATTTTCAGGACTCCGGCGTACCCACAACACCAACCATATGACTTCTTTCTCCCACTCCCTTCTTAGGCAGGCACGGTTGACCGAGTGCCGACACCATTTTCAGGACTCCGGCCTAACCAAAATACCAACCTTATGACTTCTTTCTCGCACGCCCTGTTCAGAGAGGCACGGTTGACCGAGTTCCGACTCCATTTTCAGGACTCCGGCGTACCCACAACACCAACCATATGACTTCTTTCTCCCACTCCCTTCTTAGGCAGGCACGGTTGACCGAGTGCCGACACCATTTTCAGGACTCCGGCCTAACCAAAATACCAACCTTATGACTTCTTTCTCGCACGCCCTGTTCAGAGAGGCACGGTTGACCGAGTTCCGACTCCATTTTCAGGACTCCGGCGTACCCACAACACCAACCATATGACTTCTTTCTCCCACTCCCTTCTTAGGCAGGCACGGTTGACCGAGTGCCGACACCATTTTCAGGACTCCGGCCTAACCAAAATACCAACCTTATGACTTCTTTCTCGCACGCCCTGTTCAGAGAGGCACGGTTGACCGAGTTCCGACTCCATTTTCAGGACTCCGGCGTACCCACAACACCAACCATATGACTTCTTTCTCCCACTCCCTTCTTAGGCAGGCACGGTTGACCGAGTGCCGACACCATTTTCAGGACTCCGGCCTAACCAAAATACCAACCTTATGACTTCTTTCTCGCACGCCCTGTTCAGAGAGGCACGGTTGACCGAGTTCCGACTCCATTTTCAGGACTCCGGCGTACCCACAACACCAACCATATGACTTCTTTCTCCCACTCCCTTCTTAGGCAGGCACGGTTGACCGAGTGCCGACACCATTTTCAGGACTCCGGCCTAACCAAAATACCAACCTTATGACTTCTTTCTCGCACGCCCTGTTCAGAGAGGCACGGTTGACCGAGTTCCGACTCCATTTTCAGGACTCCGGCGTACCCACAACACCAACCATATGACTTCTTTCTCCCACTCCCTTCTTAGGCAGGCACGGTTGACCGAGTGCCGACACCATTTTCAGGACTCCGGCCTAACCAAAATACCAACCTTATGACTTCTTTCTCGCACGCCCTGTTCAGAGAGGCACGGTTGACCGAGTTCCGACTCCATTTTCAGGACTCCGGCGTACCCACAACACCAACCATATGACTTCTTTCTCCCACTCCCTTCTTAGGCAGGCACGGTTGACCGAGTGCCGACACCATTTTCAGGACTCCGGCCTAACCAAAATACCAACCTTATGACTTCTTTCTCGCACGCCCTGTTCAGAGAGGCACGGTTGACCGAGTTCCGACTCCATTTTCAGGACTCCGGCGTACCCACAACACCAACCATATGACTTCTTTCTCCCACTCCCTTCTTAGGCAGGCACGGTTGACCGAGTGCCGACACCATTTTCAGGACTCCGGCCTAACCAAAATACCAACCTTATGACTTCTTTCTCGCACGCCCTGTTCAGAGAGGCACGGTTGACCGAGTTCCGACTCCATTTTCAGGACTCCGGCGTACCCACAACACCAACCATATGACTTCTTTCTCCCACTCCCTTCTTAGGCAGGCACGGTTGACCGAGTGCCGACACCATTTTCAGGACTCCGGCCTAACCAAAATACCAACCTTATGACTTCTTTCTCGCACGCCCTGTTCAGAGAGGCACGGTTGACCGAGTTCCGACTCCATTTTCAGGACTCCGGCGTACCCACAACACCAACCATATGACTTCTTTCTCCCACTCCCTTCTTAGGCAGGCACGGTTGACCGAGTGCCGACACCATTTTCAGGACTCCGGCCTAACCAAAATACCAACCTTATGACTTCTTTCTCGCACGCCCTGTTCAGAGAGGCACGGTTGACCGAGTTCCGACTCCATTTTCAGGACTCCGGCGTACCCACAACACCAACCATATGACTTCTTTCTCCCACTCCCTTCTTAGGCAGGCACGGTTGACCGAGTGCCGAATCTGTTTTCTTGACTCCGGCCTAACCAAAACACCAACCTTATGACTTGTTTCTCGCACTCCCTTTTCAGGGAGACACTGTTGACCGAGTGCCGACTCAATTTTCAGAACTCCGGCCTAACCAAAACACCAACCTTATGACTTCTTTCTCGCACTACCTTTTCAGCGAGGCACGGTTGACCGAGTACCGACTCCATTTTCAGGACTCCGGCGTAACCAAAACACCAACCATATGACTTCTTTCTCCCACTCCCTTCTTAGGGAGGCACGGTTGACCGAGTGCCGACTCCATTTTCAGAACTTCGGCCTAACCAAAACACCAACCTTATGACTTCTTTCTCCCACTCCCTTTTTAGGGAGGCACGGTTGACTGAGTGCCGCCTCCATTTTCAGGACTCCGGCCTAACCATAACACCAACCTTATGACTTCTTTCTCGCAGTCCCTTTTCAGGGAAGCACGGTTGACCGAGCGACGACTCCATTTTCAGGACTCCGGCCTAACGAAAACACCAACCTTATGACTTCTTTCTTGCACTCCCTTTTCAGGGAGGCACGGTTGAGTGAGTGTCGACTCCATTTTCAGGACTCCGGCCTAACGAAAACACCAACCTTATGACTTCTTTCTTGCACTCCCTTTTCAGGGAGGCACGGTTGAGTGAGTGTCGACTCCATTTTCAGGACTCCGGCCTAACCAAAACACCAACCTTATGACTTCTTTCTCCCACTCCCTTTTTAGGGAGGCACGGTTGACCGAGTGCCGACTCCATTTTCAGGACTCCGGCCTAACCAAAACACCAACCTTATGACTTCTTTCTCCCACTCCCTTTTCAGGGAGGCACGGTTGACCGAGTGCCGAATCTGTTTTCAAGACTCCGGCCTAACCAAAACACCAACCTTATGACTTGTTTCTC
>NC_044931.1:15324298-15336263 GCF_003576645.1 Ipomoea triloba
CCGATTGCCGACTCCATTTTCCGGACTCCGGCCTAACCAAAACACACACCTTATGACTTCTTTCTCGCACTACCTTTTCAGCGAGGCACGGTTGACCGAGTACCGACTCCATTTTCAGGACTCCGGCCTAACCAAAACACCAACCTTATGACTTCTTTCTCGCACTCCCTTTTCAGGGAGGCACGGTTGACCGATTGCCGACTCCATTTTCCGGACTCCGGCCTAACCAAAACACCAACCTTATGACTTCTTTCTCGCACTCCCTTTTCAGGGAGGCACGGGTGACCGAGTTCCGACTCCATTTTCAGGACTCCGGCCTAACCAAAACACCAACCTTATGACTTCTTTCTCGTACTCCCTTTTCAGGGAGGCACGGTTGACCGATTGCCGACTCCATTTTCCGGACTCCGGCCTAACCAAAACACCCACCTTATGACTTCTTTCTCGCACTCCCTTTTCAGGGAGGCACGGGTGACCGAGTGCCGACTCCATTTTCAGGACTCTGGCCTAACCAAAACACCAACCTTATGACTTCTTTCTCGCACTCCCTTTTCAGAGAGGCACGGTTGACCGATTTCCGACTCCATTTTCAAGACTCCAGCCTAACCAAAACACCAACCTTATGACTTGTTTCTCGCACTCCCTTTTCAGGGAGGCACGGTTGACCGAGTGCCGACTTCATTTTCAGGACTCCGCCTAACCAAAACACCAAACTTATGACCTCTTTCTCGCACTCTCTTTTCAGGGAGGCACGGTTGATCGAGTGCCGACTCCGTTGTTAGGACTCCGGCCTAACCAAAACACCAACCTTATGACTTCTTTCTCGCCCTCCCTTTTCAGGGAGACACGGTTGACCGAGTGCCGACTCCATTTTCAGGCCTCCGGCCTAACCAAAACACCAACCTTATGACTTCTTTCTCGCCCTCCCTTTTCAGGGAGACACGGTTGACCGAGTGCCGACTCCATTTTCAGGCCTCCGGCCTAACCAAAACACCAACCTTATGACTTCTTTCTCGCCCTCCCTTTTCAGGGAGACACGGTTGACCGAGTGCCGACTCCATTTTCAGGCCTCCGGCCTAACCAAAACACCAACCTTATGACTTCTTTCTCGCCCTCCCTTTTCAGGGAGACACGGTTGACCGAGTGCCGACTCCATTTTCAGGCCTCCGGCCTAACCAAAACACCAACCTTATGACTTCTTTCTCGCCCTCCCTTTTCAGGGAGACACGGTTGACCGAGTGCCGACTCCATTTTCAGGCCTCCGGCCTAACCAAAACACCAACCTTATGACTTCTTTCTCGCCCTCCCTTTTCAGGGAGACACGGTTGACCGAGTGCCGACTCCATTTTCAGGCCTCCGGCCTAACCAAAACACCAACCTTATGACTTCTTTCTCGCCCTCCCTTTTCAGGGAGACACGGTTGACCGAGTGCCGACTCCATTTTCAGGCCTCCGGCCTAACCAAAACACCAACCTTATGACTTCTTTCTCGCCCTCCCTTTTCAGGGAGACACGGTTGACCGAGTGCCGACTCCATTTTCAGGCCTCCGGCCTAACCAAAACACCAACCTTATGACTTCTTTCTCGCCCTCCCTTTTCAGGGAGACACGGTTGACCGAGTGCCGACTCCATTTTCAGGCCTCCGGCCTAACCAAAACACCAACCTTATGACTTCTTTCTCGCCCTCCCTTTTCAGGGAGACACGGTTGACCGAGTGCCGACTCCATTTTCAGGCCTCCGGCCTAACCAAAACACCAACCTTATGACTTCTTTCTCGCCCTCCCTTTTCAGGGAGACACGGTTGACCGAGTGCCGACTCCATTTTCAGGCCTCCGGCCTAACCAAAACACCAACCTTATGACTTCTTTCTCGCCCTCCCTTTTCAGGGAGACACGGTTGACCGAGTGCCGACTCCATTTTCAGGCCTCCGGCCTAACCAAAACACCAACCTTATGACTTCTTTCTCGCCCTCCCTTTTCAGGGAGACACGGTTGACCGAGTGCCGACTCCATTTTCAGGCCTCCGGCCTAACCAAAACACCAACCTTATGACTTCTTTCTCGCCCTCCCTTTTCAGGGAGACACGGTTGACCGAGTGCCGACTCCATTTTCAGGCCTCCGGCCTAACCAAAACACCAACCTTATGACTTCTTTCTCGCCCTCCCTTTTCAGGGAGACACGGTTGACCGAGTGCCGACTCCATTTTCAGGCCTCCGGCCTAACCAAAACACCAACCTTATGACTTCTTTCTCGCCCTCCCTTTTCAGGGAGACACGGTTGACCGAGTGCCGACTCCATTTTCAGGCCTCCGGCCTAACCAAAACACCAACCTTATGACTTCTTTCTCGCACTCCCTTTTCAGGGAGGCACGGTTGACCGAGTGCCGACTCCATTTTCAGGACTCCGGCCTAACCAAAACACCAACCTTATGACTTCTTTCTCCCACTCCCTTTTCAGGGAGGCACGGTTGACCGAGTGCCGAATCTGTTTTCTTGACTCCGGCCTAACCAAAACACCAACCTTATGACTTGTATCTCGCACTCCCTTTTCAGGGAGGCACGGTTGACCGAGTGCCGACTCCATTTTCAGAACTACGGCCTAACCAAAACACCAAACTTATGACCTCTTTCTCGCACTCTCTTTTCAGGGAGGTACGGTTGATCGAGTGCCGACTCCATTGTTAGGACTCCGGCCTAACCAAAACACCAACCTTATGACTTCTTTCTCACACTCCCTTTTCAGGGATGCACGGTTGACCAAGTGCAAACTCAATTTTCAGGACTCCGGCCTAACCAAAACACCAACCTTATGACTTCTTTCTCACACTCCCTTTTCAGGGATGCACGGTTGACCAAGTGCAAACTCAATTTTCAGGACTCTGGCCTAACCAAAACACCAACCTTATGACTTCTTTCTCGCACTCCCTTTTCAGGGAGGCACGGTTGACCGATTGCCGACTCCATTTTCAAGACTCCAGCCTAACCAAAACACCAACCTTATGACTTGTTTCTCGCACTCCCTTTTCAGGGAGGCACGGTTGACCGATTGCCGACTCTATTTTCCGGACTCCGGCCTAACCAAAACACCAACCTTATGACTTCTTTCTCGCACTACCTTTTCAGCGAGGCACGGTTGACCGAGTACCGACTCCATTTTCAGGACTCCGGCCTAACCAAAACACCAACCTTATGACTTCTTTCTCGCACTCCCTTTTCAGGGAGGCACGGTTGACCGAGTGCCGACTCCATTTTCAGGACTCCGGCCTAACCAAAACACCAACCTTATGACTTCTTTCTCGCACTCCCTTTTCAGGGAGACACGGTTGACCGAGTGCCGACTCCATTTTCAAGACTCCGGCCTAACCAAAACACCAACCTTATGCCTTCTTTCTCGCACTCCCTTTTCAGGGAGACACGGTTGACCGAGTGCCGACTCCATTTTCAAGACTCCGGCCTAACCAAAACACCAACCTTATGACTTCTTTCTCGCACTCCCTTTTCAGGGAGGCACGGTTGACCGAGTGCCGACTCCATTTTCAGGACTCCGGCCTAACCAAAACACCAACCTTATGACTTCTTTCTCCCACTCCCTTTTTAGGGAGGCACGGTTGACCGAGTGCCGACTCCATTTTCAGGACTTCGGCCTAACCAAAACACCAACGTTATGACTTCTTTCTCACACTCCCTTTTTAGGGAGGCACGGTTGACTGAGTGCCGACTCCATTTTCAGGACTCCGGCCTAACCAAAACACCAACCTTATGACTTCTTTCTCCCACTCCCTTTTCAGGGAGGCACGGTTGACCGAGTGCCGAATCTATTTTCAAGACTCCGGCCTAACCAAAACACCAACCTTATGACTTGTTTCTCGCACTCCCTTTTCAGGGAGACACGGTTGACCGAGTGCCGACTCCATTTTCAGACCTCCGGCCTAACCAAACCACCAACCTTATGACTTCTTCCTCGCACTCCCTTTTCAGCGAGGCACGGTTGACCGTGTGCCGATACCATTTTCAGGACTCTGGCCTAACCAAAACACCACCCTTATGACTTCTTTCTCGCCCTCCCTTTTCAGGGAGACACGGTTGACCGAGTACCGACTCCATTTTCAGACCTCCGGCCTAACCAAACCACCAACCTTATGACTTCTTCCTCGCACTCCCTTTTCAGCGAGGCACGGTTGACCGTGTGCCGATACCATTTTCAGGACTCTGGCCTAACCAAAACACCACCCTTATGACTTCTTTCTCGCCCTCCCTTTTCAGGGAGACACGGTTGACCGAGTACCGACTCCATTTTCAGACCTCCGGCCTAACCAAACCACCAACCTTATGACTTCTTCCTCGCACTCCCTTTTCAGGGAGGCACGGTTGATCGAGTGCCGACTCCGTTGTTAGGACTCCGGCCTAACCAAAACACCAACCTTATGACTTCTTTCTCGCACTCCCTTTTCAGGGAGGCACGGTTGACAGAGTGCCGACTCCATTTTCAGAACTCCGGCCTAACCAAAACACCAACCTTATGACTTCTTTCTCCCACTCCCTTTTCAGGGAGGCACGGTTGACCGAGTGCCGACTCCATTTTCAGAACTCCGGCCTAACCAAAACACCAACCTTATGACTTCTTTCTCGCCCTCCCTTTTCAGGGAGGCACGGTTGACCGAGTGCCGACTCCCTTTTCAGGACCCCGGCCTAACCAAAACACCAACCTTATGACTTCTTTCTCGCCCTCCCTTTTCAGGGAGGCACGGTTGACCGAGTGCCGACTCCCTTTTCAGGACCCCGGCCTAACCAAAACACCAACCTTATGACTTCTTTCTCGCCCTCCCTTTTCAGGGAGGCACGGTTGACCGAGTGCCGACTCCCTTTTCAGGACCCCGGCCTAACCAAAACACCAACCTTATGACTTCTTTCTCGCCCTCCCTTTTCAGGGAGGCACGGTTGACCGAGTGCCGACTCCCTTTTCAGGACCCCGGCCTAACCAAAACACCAACCTTATGACTTCTTTCTCGCCCTCCCTTTTCAGGGAGGCACGGTTGACCGAGTGCCGACTCCCTTTTCAGGACCCCGGCCTAACCAAAACACCAACCTTATGACTTCTTTCTCGCCCTCCCTTTTCAGGGAGGCACGGTTGACCGAGTGCCGACTCCCTTTTCAGGACCCCGGCCTAACCAAAACACCAACCTTATGACTTCTTTCTCGCCCTCCCTTTTCAGGGAGGCACGGTTGACCGAGTGCCGACTCCCTTTTCAGGACCCCGGCCTAACCAAAACACCAACCTTATGACTTCTTTCTCGCCCTCCCTTTTCAGGGAGGCACGGTTGACCGAGTGCCGACTCCCTTTTCAGGACCCCGGCCTAACCAAAACACCAACCTTATGACTTCTTTCTCGCCCTCCCTTTTCAGGGAGGCACGGTTGACCGAGTGCCGACTCCCTTTTCAGGACCCCGGCCTAACCAAAACACCAACCTTATGACTTCTTTCTCGCCCTCCCTTTTCAGGGAGGCACGGTTGACCGAGTGCCGACTCCCTTTTCAGGACCCCGGCCTAACCAAAACACCAACCTTATGACTTCTTTCTCGCCCTCCCTTTTCAGGGAGGCACGGTTGACCGAGTGCCGACTCCCTTTTCAGGACCCCGGCCTAACCAAAACACCAACCTTATGACTTCTTTCTCGCCCTCCCTTTTCAGGGAGGCACGGTTGACCGAGTGCCGACTCCCTTTTCAGGACCCCGGCCTAACCAAAACACCAACCTTATGACTTCTTTCTCGCCCTCCCTTTTCAGGGAGGCACGGTTGACCGAGTGCCGACTCCCTTTTCAGGACCCCGGCCTAACCAAAACACCAACCTTATGACTTCTTTCTCGCCCTCCCTTTTCAGGGAGGCACGGTTGACCGAGTGCCGACTCCCTTTTCAGGACCCCGGCCTAACCAAAACACCAACCTTATGACTTCTTTCTCGCCCTCCCTTTTCAGGGAGGCACGGTTGACCGAGTGCCGACTCCCTTTTCAGGACCCCGGCCTAACCAAAACACCAACCTTATGACTTCTTTCTCGCCCTCCCTTTTCAGGGAGGCACGGTTGACCGAGTGCCGACTCCCTTTTCAGGACCCCGGCCTAACCAAAACACCAACCTTATGACTTCTTTCTCGCCCTCCCTTTTCAGGGAGGCACGGTTGACCGAGTGCCGACTCCCTTTTCAGGACCCCGGCCTAACCAAAACACCAACCTTATGACTTCTTTCTCGCCCTCCCTTTTCAGGGAGGCACGGTTGACCGAGTGCCGACTCCCTTTTCAGGACCCCGGCCTAACCAAAACACCAACCTTATGACTTCTTTCTCGCCCTCCCTTTTCAGGGAGGCACGGTTGACCGAGTGCCGACTCCCTTTTCAGGACCCCGGCCTAACCAAAACACCAACCTTATGACTTCTTTCTCGCCCTCCCTTTTCAGGGAGGCACGGTTGACCGAGTGCCGACTCCCTTTTCAGGACCCCGGCCTAACCAAAACACCAACCTTATGACTTCTTTCTCGCCCTCCCTTTTCAGGGAGGCACGGTTGACCGAGTGCCGACTCCCTTTTCAGGACCCCGGCCTAACCAAAACACCAACCTTATGACTTCTTTCTCGCCCTCCCTTTTCAGGGAGGCACGGTTGACCGAGTGCCGACTCCCTTTTCAGGACCCCGGCCTAACCAAAACACCAACCTTATGACTTCTTTCTCGCCCTCCCTTTTCAGGGAGGCACGGTTGACCGAGTGCCGACTCCCTTTTCAGGACCCCGGCCTAACCAAAACACCAACCTTATGACTTCTTTCTCGCCCTCCCTTTTCAGGGAGGCACGGTTGACCGAGTGCCGACTCCCTTTTCAGGACCCCGGCCTAACCAAAACACCAACCTTATGACTTCTTTCTCGCCCTCCCTTTTCAGGGAGGCACGGTTGACCGAGTGCCGACTCCCTTTTCAGGACCCCGGCCTAACCAAAACACCAACCTTATGACTTCTTTCTCGCCCTCCCTTTTCAGGGAGGCACGGTTGACCGAGTGCCGACTCCCTTTTCAGGACCCCGGCCTAACCAAAACACCAACCTTATGACTTCTTTCTCGCCCTCCCTTTTCAGGGAGGCACGGTTGACCGAGTGCCGACTCCCTTTTCAGGACCCCGGCCTAACCAAAACACCAACCTTATGACTTCTTTCTCGCCCTCCCTTTTCAGGGAGGCACGGTTGACCGAGTGCCGACTCCCTTTTCAGGACCCCGGCCTAACCAAAACACCAACCTTATGACTTCTTTCTCGCCCTCCCTTTTCAGGGAGGCACGGTTGACCGAGTGCCGACTCCCTTTTCAGGACCCCGGCCTAACCAAAACACCAACCTTATGACTTCTTTCTCGCCCTCCCTTTTCAGGGAGGCACGGTTGACCGAGTGCCGACTCCCTTTTCAGGACCCCGGCCTAACCAAAACACCAACCTTATGACTTCTTTCTCGCCCTCCCTTTTCAGGGAGGCACGGTTGACCGAGTGCCGACTCCCTTTTCAGGACCCCGGCCTAACCAAAACACCAACCTTATGACTTCTTTCTCGCCCTCCCTTTTCAGGGAGGCACGGTTGACCGAGTGCCGACTCCCTTTTCAGGACCCCGGCCTAACCAAAACACCAACCTTATGACTTCTTTCTCGCCCTCCCTTTTCAGGGAGGCACGGTTGACCGAGTGCCGACTCCCTTTTCAGGACCCCGGCCTAACCAAAACACCAACCTTATGACTTCTTTCTCGCCCTCCCTTTTCAGGGAGGCACGGTTGACCGAGTGCCGACTCCCTTTTCAGGACCCCGGCCTAACCAAAACACCAACCTTATGACTTCTTTCTCGCCCTCCCTTTTCAGGGAGGCACGGTTGACCGAGTGCCGACTCCCTTTTCAGGACCCCGGCCTAACCAAAACACCAACCTTATGACTTCTTTCTCGCCCTCCCTTTTCAGGGAGGCACGGTTGACCGAGTGCCGACTCCCTTTTCAGGACCCCGGCCTAACCAAAACACCAACCTTATGACTTCTTTCTCGCCCTCCCTTTTCAGGGAGGCACGGTTGACCGAGTGCCGACTCCCTTTTCAGGACCCCGGCCTAACCAAAACACCAACCTTATGACTTCTTTCTCGCCCTCCCTTTTCAGGGAGGCACGGTTGACCGAGTGCCGACTCCCTTTTCAGGACCCCGGCCTAACCAAAACACCAACCTTATGACTTCTTTCTCGCCCTCCCTTTTCAGGGAGGCACGGTTGACCGAGTGCCGACTCCCTTTTCAGGACCCCGGCCTAACCAAAACACCAACCTTATGACTTCTTTCTCGCCCTCCCTTTTCAGGGAGGCACGGTTGACCGAGTGCCGACTCCCTTTTCAGGACCCCGGCCTAACCAAAACACCAACCTTATGACTTCTTTCTCGCCCTCCCTTTTCAGGGAGGCACGGTTGACCGAGTGCCGACTCCCTTTTCAGGACCCCGGCCTAACCAAAACACCAACCTTATGACTTCTTTCTCGCCCTCCCTTTTCAGGGAGGCACGGTTGACCGAGTGCCGACTCCCTTTTCAGGACCCCGGCCTAACCAAAACACCAACCTTATGACTTCTTTCTCGCCCTCCCTTTTCAGGGAGGCACGGTTGACCGAGTGCCGACTCCCTTTTCAGGACCCCGGCCTAACCAAAACACCAACCTTATGACTTCTTTCTCGCCCTCCCTTTTCAGGGAGGCACGGTTGACCGAGTGCCGACTCCCTTTTCAGGACCCCGGCCTAACCAAAACACCAACCTTATGACTTCTTTCTCGCCCTCCCTTTTCAGGGAGGCACGGTTGACCGAGTGCCGACTCCCTTTTCAGGACCCCGGCCTAACCAAAACACCAACCTTATGACTTCTTTCTCGCCCTCCCTTTTCAGGGAGGCACGGTTGACCGAGTGCCGACTCCCTTTTCAGGACCCCGGCCTAACCAAAACACCAACCTTATGACTTCTTTCTCGCCCTCCCTTTTCAGGGAGGCACGGTTGACCGAGTGCCGACTCCCTTTTCAGGACCCCGGCCTAACCAAAACACCAACCTTATGACTTCTTTCTCGCACTCCCTTTTCAGGGAGGCACGGTTGACCGAGTGCCGACTCCATTTTCAGGACTCCGGCCTAACCAAAACACCAACCTTATGACTTCTTTCTCCCACTCCCTTTTTAGGGAAGCACGGTTGACTGAGTGCCGACTCCATTTTCAGGACTCCGGCCTAACCAAAACACCAACCTTATGACTTCTTTCTCCCACTCCCTTTTCAGGGAGGCACGGTTGACCGAGTGCCGACTCCATTTTCAGAACTCCGGCCTAACCAAAACACCAACCTTATGACTTGTTTCTCGCACTCCCTTTTCAGGGAGCCACGGTTGACCGAGTGCCGACTCCATTTTCAGAACTCCGGCCTAACCAAAACACCAACCTTATGACTTGTTTCTCGCACTCCCTTTTCAGGGAGCCACGGTTGACCGAGTGCCGACTCCATTTTCAGAACTCCGGCCTAACCAAAACACCAACCTTATGACTTGTTTCTCGCACTCCCTTTTCAGGGAGACACGGTTGACCGAGTGCCGACTCCATTTTCAGAACTCCGGCCTAACCAAAACACCAACCTTATGACTTCTTTCTCGCACTACCTTTTCAGCGAGGGCACGGTTGACCGAGTACCGACTCCATTTTCAGGACTCCGGCCTAACCAAAACACCAACCATTTGACTTCTTTCTCCCACTCCCTTCTTCGGGAGGCACGGTTGACCGAGTGCCGACTCCATTTTCAGAACTACGGCCTAACCAAAACACCAACCTTATGACTTCTTTCTCACACTCCCTTTTTAGGGAGGCACGGTTGACCGAGTGCCGACTTCATTTTCAGGACTCCGCCTAACCGAAACACCAAACTTATGACCTCTTTCTCGCACTCTCTTTTCAGGGAGGCACGGTTGATCGAGTGCCGACTCCATTGTTAGGACTCCGGCCTAACCAAAACACCAACCTTATGACTTCTTTCTCGCACTCCCTTTTCAGGGAGGCACGGTTGACCGAGTGCCGACTCCATTTTCAGAACTCCGGCCTAACTAAAACACCAACCTTATGACTTCTTTCTCCCACTCCCTTTTTAGGGAGGCACGGTTGACCGAGTGCCGACTCCATTTTCAGGACTCCGGCCTAACCAAAACACCAACCTTATGACTTCTTTCTCCCACTCCCTTTTCAAGGAGGCACGGTTGACCGAGTGCCGAATCTGTTTTCTTGACTCCGGCCTAACCAAAACACCAACCTTATGACTTGTTTCTCGCACTCCCTTTTCAGGGAGGCGTGGTTCACCGAGTGCCGACACCATTTTCAGGACTCCGCCTAACCGAAACACCAAACTTATGACCTCTTTCTCGCACTCTCTTTTCAGGGAGGCACGGTTGATCGAGTGCCGACTCCATTGTTAGGACTCCGGCCTAACCAAAACACCAACCTTATGACTTCTTTCTCCCACTCCCTTTTCAGGGAGGCACGGTTGACCGAGTGCCGACTCCATTTTCAGGACTCCGCCTAACCAAAACACTAAACTTATGACCTCTTTCTCGCACTCTCTTTTCAGGGAGGCACGGTTGATCTAGTGCCGACTCCATTGTTAGGACTCCGGCCTAACCAAAACACCAACCTTAGGACTTCTTTCTCGCACTCCCTTTTCAGGGAGGCACGGTTGACCGAGTGCCGACTCCATTTTCAGAACTCCGGCCTAACCAAAACACCAACCTTATGACTTCTTTCTCGCACTCCCTTTTCAGCGAGGCACGGTTGACCGAGTGCCGACACCATTTTCAGAACTCCGGCCTAACCGAAACACCAACCTTATGACTTCTTTCTCGCACTCCCTTTTCAGCGAGGCACGGTTGACCGAGTGCCGACACCATTTTCAGAACTCCGGCCTAACCGAAACACCAACCTTATGACTTCTTTCTCGCACTCCCTTTTCAGGGATGCACGGTTGACCGAGTGCAAACTCCATTTTCAGGACTCCGGCCTAACCAAAACACCAACCTTATGACCTCTTTCTCGCACTCTCTTTTCAGGGAGGCACGGTTGATCTAGTGCCGACTCCATTGTTAGGACTCCGGCCTAACCAAAACACCAACCTTATGACTTCTTTCTCACACTCCCTTTTTAGGGAGGCACGGTTGACCGAGTGCCGACTCCATTTTCAGGACTCCGCCTAACCAAAACACCAAACTTATGACCTCTTTCTCGCACCCTATTTTCAGGGAGGCACGGTTGATCGAGTGCCGACTCCATTGTTAGGACTCCGGCCTAACCAAAACACCAACCTTATGACTTCTTTCTCACACTCCCTTTTCAGGGATGCACGGTTGACCGAGTGCAAACTCCATTTTCAGGACTCCGGCCTAACCAAAACACCAACCTTATGACTTCTTTCTCGCACTCCCTTTTCAGGGAGGCACGGTTGACCGAGTGCCGACTCCATTTTCAGGACTCCGGCCTAACCAAAACACCAACCTTATGACTTCTTTCTCGCCCTCCCTTTTCAGCGAGGCACGGTTGACCGAGCGCCGACTCCATTTTCAGGACTCCGGCCTAACCAAAACACCAACCTTATGACTTCTTTCTCGCACTCCCTTTTCAGGGAGGCACGGTTGACCGAGTGCCGACTCCATTTTCAGGACTCCGGCCTAACCAAAACACCAACCTTATGACTTCTTTCTCGCACTCCCTTTTCAGCGAGGCACGGTTGACCGAGTACCGACTCCATTTTCAGGACTCCGGCCTAACCAAAACACCAACCATATGACTTCTTTCTCCCACTCCCTTCTTAGGGAGGCACGGTTGACCGAGTGCCGACTCCATTTTCAGGACTTCGGCCTAACCAAAACACCAACCTTATGACTTCTTTCTCACACTCCCTTTTTAGGGAGGCACGGTTG
>NC_044931.1:15337263-15337789 GCF_003576645.1 Ipomoea triloba
ACAAAGGTTTCGAAAATGTAGTATTTAGAAAGCTGTAAGCTTTACCCATAATTTGAAAATCTACCTGCAACCAGATTATCAACAAAAGAAAGCATAGTAGAGTATATGAGTTGCATCAACATATAATACTTTTCATTTTTGGGAATTTTCATCATTTTTAACTCAAAAGAGAGATAATTCAACAGCACACTTTAGTGCTCAAATTTCGGGACATTTTATTCTTCAGCATAGTTATGGAGTAACTAGATTTTTCATAGTTAGTAAAATTTACTTAGTTTCCCCCTGGATAAGTGCAAGGCATTCTTGGAATATCTCCAAGAACGTCGGGCCGCGGCACTCATGCCTCTCGCAGGTCAAACATCTCAATAACTTCCGGGCCACGGCTCACAGGCCTGCCGCAAGTCAAACATCTCGATAACTTCGGGCCACGGCTCACAAGCCTCCCGCAAGTCAACATCTCAATAACTTCCGGGCCCCGGCTCACAGGCCTCCCGTAAGTCAACATCTCAATAACTTCCGGGCCACG
>NC_044931.1:15338789-15339325 GCF_003576645.1 Ipomoea triloba
TATGGTAATTATTATTCTAATTATAATTAATTAATATTATTCTATCATAATATTAGTAATTATGGTAATCATAATATATTATATATAGTATAGATTGATATTTTGTTATTAGTAATTATGGTAATTCGTTATTAGTAATTATGATAATTATTATGATAGTATATTTGTATTTTATAGATTAATACATATACGTGCATTAATGTAATACCACTGAAAAATGTTTATGATAGTATATTTGTATTTTATAGATTAATACATATACGTGTATTAATGTAATACCACTGAAAATTGTTTATGTTAATTAATGATTATGATAGTATATTTGTATTTTATAGATTAATACATATACATGCATTAATGTAATAGCACTGACAAATGTTTATGGTATAGATTTATTTATTTATTTATTATGGTAGAATAATAATCTATATCTATATATTTTTTTGAAAATAGAATCTATATCTATATCTATATAATAATATATAAAAATATATTAGTTATAATTTGTCATAAACAAATAGCTATAATTGTATGGA
>NC_044931.1:15340325-15340547 GCF_003576645.1 Ipomoea triloba
TCCATTCGAATACTTTGCTCCATTGCGGGTGTCTTAGCAACCGATTTACCATGTCTTCAAACCCGAATTCCCTTAGCACACTCGGATCAAAGTATTTTACTCCAATTAAATTTTCTGACTTTTACACATCCACAAGCGCCAATTATTCATGAGTTAAGCCTCGGAGGACCCTTGTTCCTATTGCATTAGGTTCAACTTGTGGTGTTGGAGGGGGTGGTTCTG
>NC_044931.1:15340952-15341135 GCF_003576645.1 Ipomoea triloba
TGCATGAAAAATAAGGAAACGTAAGTCTGAACTCCACGCATAGGGAACCTATTGTTTTAGTAGGACACATCTCAAGCAAGAAACTAATAGGTAACCGGAATATATGTCGGTCCTCTCAATTCGAATACTTTGCTCCATTGCGGGTGTCTTGGCAACCGATTTACCATGTCTACAAACCCAAAT
>NC_044931.1:15342135-15347875 GCF_003576645.1 Ipomoea triloba
TCATATATCTTGTGTGGTTGATGTTTATCTTTATTTGCTTCTATTTACGACCAGGATAGTAGGTTAAGTTATTGGATGTATAGGTTGCGAGATATCGGAACTATACGAGTCCTAATTGGCCACATCCACACCCTTGGTCCGGGATGCCGAGGCCCGGGAGAAGTGGTTGACCAAGTGTTTGTTAAAATGCCCCATCTGACTGAGGAACAAGGAGTCCAAAGTTTGATGCCACTCGGAGATGGTGTCGTGTGCTCCCTTGATAGAAATGTAGTTGCATTGCCTAGAAGACCCTGTAGTAGTATCAAACTTGAGACCTAGATAGGACATTCATTTCCTTTCTTTCGTTAATTGATTACTTTTGTTTTACTTTATTCAAACTCTTCACCATGACTTCTTTTGCTTAGAGTGAATCTTGTAACTAATGTCTCTTAACATCAAAAATATTACACGCTTGATTCGTTTCCAATTTTCCATCCTTGAGAACACGACAATCGGGGAACTTCTTCTCCGTTTTATCACTATCCACACCTCCCACTAAAATCAAAACATCAAAACTACAACCTCACTAATATACATAACTCTCAAGGAGATCAAAAGAGTCCCACTACAAGGCAATGAATGGTAAATCTTCTCCGTTCATATATCTTGTGTGGTTGATGTTTATATTTATTTGCTTCAATTTACGACCAGGATAGTAGGTTAAGTTAGTGGATGTATAGGTTGCGAGATATCGGAACTATACGAGTCCTAATTGGCCACATCCACACCCTTGGTCCGGGATGCCGAGGCCCGGGAGAAGTGGTTGACCAAGTGTTTGTTAAAATGCCCCATCTGACTGAGGAACAAGGAGCCCAAAGTTTGATGCCACTCGGAGATGGTGTCGTGTGCTCCCTTGATAGAAATGTAGTTGCATTGCCTAGAAGACTCTGTAGTAGTATCAAACTTGAGACCTAGATAGGACATTCATTTCCTTTCTTTCTTTAATTGATTACTTTTATTTTACTTTTGTCAAACCTCTTCACCATGATTTCTTTTGCTTTGAGTGAATCTTGTAACTCCTGTGTCTTAACATTATAAATGTCACACGCTTGATTTGATTTCAATTTTCCATCCTTGAGAACACGACACTCGGGGAACTTCTTCTCCGTTTTATCATTATCCACCCCTTTCACTAAAACCAAAACATCAAAACTACAACCTCACTAATATACATAACTCTCAAGGAGATCAAAAGACTCCCACTACAAGGCAATGAATGGCAAATCTTCGCCGTTCATATATCTTGTGTGGTTGATGTTTATCTTGATTTGCTTCTATTTACGACCAAGATAGGTGTTAAAGGTAGGGGACGTATAGTTTGCGATATATCCGATCTATACGAGTCCTAATAATCCACATCCACACCGTTGGTCCGGGATGCCGAGGCCCGGGAGAAGTGGTTGACCAAGTGTTTGTTAAAATGCCCCATCCGACTGAGGAACAAGGAGCCCAAAGTTTGATGCCACTCGGAGATGGTGTCGTGTGCTCCCTTGATAGAAATGTAGTTGCATTGCCTAGAAGACTCTGTAGTAGTATCAAACTTGAGACCTAGATAGGACATTCATTTCCTTTCTTTCGTTAATTGATTACTTTTGTTTTACTTTTGTCAAACTCTTCACCATGACTTCTTTTGCTTAGAGTGAATCTTGTAACTAATGTCTCTTAACATCAAAAATGTTACACGCTTGATTCGGTTCCAATTTTCCATCCTTGAGAACCCGACAATCGGGGAACTTCTTCTCCGTTTTATCACTATCCACACCTCCCACTAAAATCAAAACATCAAAACTACAACCTCACTAATATACATAACTCTCAAGGAGATCAAAAGAGTCCCACTACAAGGCAATGAATGGCAAATCTTCTCCGTTCATATATCTTGTGTGGTTGATATTTATCTTGATTTGCTTCTATTTACGACCAGGATAGTAGGTAAAGTTAGTGGATGTATAGGTTGCGAGATATCGGAACTATACGAGTCCTAATTGGCCACATCCACACCCTTGGTCCGGAATGCCGAGGCCCGGGAGAAGTGGTTGACCAAGTGTTTGTTAAAATGCCCCATCTGACTGAGGAACAAGGAGTCCAAAGTTTGATGCCACTCGGAGATGGTGTCGTGTGCTCCCTTGATAGAAATGTAGTTGCATTGCCTAGAAGACCCTGTAGTAGTATCAAACTTGAGACCTAGATAGGACATTCATTTCCTTTCTTTCGTTAATTGATTACTTTTGTTTTACTTTTGTCAAACTCTTCACCATGACTTCTTTTGCTTAGAGTGAATCTTGTAACTAATGTCTCTTAACATCAAAAATGTTACACGCTTGATTCGATTCCAATTTTCCATCCTTGAGAACACGACAATCGGGGAACTTCTTCTCCGTTTTATCACTATCCACACCTCCCACTAAAATCAAAACATCAAAACTACAACCTCACTAATATACATAACTCTCAAGGAGATCAAAAGAGTCCCACTACAAGGCAATGAATGGCAAATCTTCTCCGTTCATATATCTTGTGTGGTTGATGTTTATCTTGATTTGCTTCTATTTACGACCAGGATAGTAGGTAAAGTTAGTGGATGTATAGGTTGCGAGATATCGGAACTATACAAGTCCTAATTGGCCACATCCACACCCTTGGTCCTAGATGCCGAGGCCCGGGAGAAGTGGTCGACCAAGTGTTTGTTAAAATGCCCCATCTGACAGAGGAACAAGGAGTCCAAAGTTTGATGCCACTCGGAGATGGTGTCGTGTGCTCCCTTGATAGAAATGTAGTTGCATTGCCTAGAAGACCCTGTAGTAGTATCAAACTTGAGACCTAGATAGGACATTCATTTACTTTATTCAAACTCTTCACCATGACTTCTTTTGCTTAGAGTGAATCTTGTAACTAATGTCTCTTAACATCAAAAATATTACACGCTTGATTCGTTTCCAATTTTCCATCCTTGAGAACACGACAATCGGGGAACTTCTTCTCCGTTTTATCACTATCCACACCTCCCACTAAAATCAAAACATCAAAACTACAACCTCACTAATATACATAACTCTCAAGGAGATCAAAAGAGTCCCACTACAAGGCAATGAATGGTAAATCTTCTCCGTTCATATATCTTGTGTGGTTGATGTTTATCTTTATTTTCTTCAATTTACGACCAGGATAGTAGGTTAAGTTAGTGGATGTATAGGTTGCGAGATATCGGAACTATACGAGTCCTAATTGGCCACATCCACACCCTTGGTCCGGGATGCCGAGGCCCGGGAGAAGTGGTTGACCAAGTGTTTGTTAAAATGCCCCATCTGACTGAGGAACAAGGAGTCCAAAGTTTGATGCCACTCGGAGATGGTGTCGTGTGCTCCCTTGATAGAAATGTAGTTGCATTGCCTAGAAGACCCTGTAGTAGTATCAAACTTGAGACCTAGATAGGACATTCATTTCCTTTCTTTCGTTAATTGATTACTTTTGTTTTACTTTTGTCAAACTCTTCACCATGACTTCTTTTGCTTAGAGTGAATCTTGTAACTAATGTCTCTTAACATCAAAAATGTTACACGCTTGATTCGGTTCCAATTTTCCATCCTTGAGAACACGACAATCGGGGAACTTCTTCTCCGTTTTATCACTATCCACACCTCCCACTAAAATCAAAACATCAAAACTACAACCTCACTAATATACATAACTCTCAAGGAGATCAAAAGAGTCCCACTACAAGGCAATGAATGGCAAATCTTCTCCGTTCATATATCTTGTGTGGTTGATGTTTATCTTGATTTGCTTCTATTTACGACCAAGATAGGTGTTAAAGATAGGGGACGTATAGTTTGCGATATATCCGATCTATACGAGTCCTAATAATCCACATCCACACCGTTGGTCCGGGATGCCGAGGCCCGGGAGAAGTGGTTGACCAAGTGTTTGTTAAAATGCCCCATCTGACTGAGGAACAAGGAGTCCAAAGTTTGATGCCACTCGGAGATGGTGTCGTGTGCTCCCTTGATAGAAATGTAGTTGCATTGCCTAGAAGACCCTGTAGTAGTATCAAACTTGAGACCTAGATAGGACATTCATTTCCTTTCTTTCGTTAATTGATTACGTTTGTTTTACTTTTGTCAAACTCTTCACCATGACTTCTTTTGCTTAGAGTGAATCTTGTAACTAATGTCTCTTAACATCAAAAATGTTACACGCTTGATTCGGTTCCAATTTTCCATCCTTGAGAACCCGACAATCGGGGAACTTCTTCTCCGTTTTATCACTATCCACACCTCCCACTAAAATCAAAACATCAAAACTACAACCTCACTAATATACATAACTCTCGAGGAGATCAAAAGAGTCCCACTACAAGGCAATGAATGGTAAATCTTCTCCGTTCATATATCTTGTGTGGTTGATGTTTATCTTGATTTGCTTCTATTTACGACCAGGATAGTAGGTAAAGTTAGTGGATGTATAGGTTGCGAGATATCGGAACTATACGAGTCCTAATTGGCCACATCCACACCCTTGGTCCGAGATGCCGAGGCCCGGGAGAAGTGGTCGACCAAGTGTTTGTTAAAATGCCCCATCTGACAGAGGAACAAGGAGTCCAAAGTTTGATGCCACTCGGAGATGGTGTCGTGTGCTCCCTTGATAGAAATGTAGTTGCATTGCCTAGAAGGCTCTGTAGTAGTATCAAACTTGAGACCTAGATAGGACATTCATTTCCTTTCTTTCGTTAATTGATTACGTTTGTTTTACTTTTGTCAAACTCTTCACCATGACTTCTTTTGCTTAGAGTGAATCTTGTAACTAATGTCTCTTAACATCAAAAATATTACACGCTTGATTCGTTTCTAATTTTCCATCCTTGAGAACACGACAATCGAGGACTTCTTCTCCGTTTTATCACTGTCCACACCTCCCACTAAAATCAAAACATCAAAACTACAACCTCACTAATATACATAACTCTCAAGGAGATCAAAAGAGTCCCACTACAAGGCAATGAATGGCAAATCTTCTCCGTTCATATATGTTGTGTGGTTGATGTTTATCTTGATTTGCTTCTATTTACGACCAGGATAGTAGGTAAAGTTAGTGGATGTATAGGTTGCGAGATATCGGAACTATACGAGTCCTAATTGGCCACATCCACACCCTTGGTCCGGGATGCCGAGGCCCGGGAGAAGTGGTTGACCAAGTGTTTGTTAAAATGCCCCATCTGACTGAGGAACAAGGAGTCCAAAGTTTGATGCCACTCGGAGATGGTGTCGTGTGCTCCCTTGATAGAAATGTAGTTGCATTGCCTAGAAGACCCTATAGTAGTATCAAACTTGAGACCTAGATAGGACATTCATTTCCTTTCTTTCGTTAATTGATTACTTTTGTTTTACTTTATTCAAACTCTTCACCATGACTTCTTTTGCTTAGAGTGAATCTTGTAACTAATGTCTCTTAACATCAAAAATATTACACGCTTGATTCGTTTCCAGTTTTCCATCCTTGAGAACACGACAATCGAGGAACTTCTTCTCCGTTTTATCACTGTCCACACCTCCCACTAAAATCAAAACATCAAAACTACAACCTCACTAATATACATAACTCTCAAGCAGATCAAAAGAGTCCCACTACAAGACAATGAATGGCAAATCTTCTCCGTTCATATATCTTGTGTGGTTGATGTTTATCTTGATTTGCTTCTATTTAC
>NC_044931.1:15354056-15354903 GCF_003576645.1 Ipomoea triloba
CACCTCCCACTAAAATCAAAACATCAAAACTACAACCTCACTAATATACATAACTCTCAAGGAGATCAAAAGAGTCCCACTACAAGACAATGAATGGAAAATCTTCTCCGTTCATATATCTTGTGTGGTTGATGTTTATCTTGATTTGCTTCTATTTACGACCAGGATAGTAGGTAAAGTTAGTGAATGTATAGGTTGCGAGATATCGGAACTATACGAGTCCTAATTAGCCACATCCACACCCTTGGTCCGGGATGCCGAGGCCCGGGAGAAGTGGTTTACCAAGTGTTTGTTAAAATGCCCCATCTGACTGAGGAACAAGGAGTCCAAAGTTTGATGCCACTCGGAGATGGTGTCGTGTGCTCCCTTGATAGAAATGTAGTTGCATTGCCTAGAAGACCCTGTAGTAGTATCAAACTTGAGACCTAGATAGGACATTCATTTCCTTTCTTTCGTTAATTGATTACTTTTGTTTTACTTTATTCAAACTCTTCACCATGACTTCTTTTGCTTAGAGTGAATCTTGTAACTAATGTCTCTTGACATCAAAAATATTACACGCTTGATTCGTTTCCAATTTTCCATCCTTGAGAACACGACAATCGAGGAACTTCTTCTGCGTTTTATCACTGTCCACACCTCCCACTAAAATCAAAACATCAAAACTACAACCTCACTAATATACATAACTCTCAAGGAGATCAAAAGAGTCCCACTACAAGGCAATGAATGGCAAATCTTCTCCGTTCTTATATGTTGTGTGGTTGATGTTTATCTTGATTTGCTTCTATTTACGACCAGGATAGTAGGTAAAGTTAGTGGATGTATAGGTTGCGAGATATCGGAA
>NC_044931.1:15355903-15357294 GCF_003576645.1 Ipomoea triloba
CAAAGTTCTAATCCCATTCTCATAGCAATTAGACCTGGTGAGGCATTTAATCAGGCACATTGTGTTCATAATCAGTTTCAACTTCCCTAATGTGAAATAGTGAATCACTATTCTAATAGTTGAAACTCCAATTCCATACATCTCTTGCAGAATAGGACCCTAATCAAATAAGAGTCAAGTAATTCCCGATTTAAAAATTGAATTCATATAAGCATTCATGCATAGAATTTCAATCTAAATCCCTAAAGGATTTATTATGTGAAAGTTGTATTTTTAGTGGTTTGATTAGTGAGTTTCGTCCTCTAGGAATGGCTAGATAGGACTAGAGTAGCAAGGGGCTAAGCACAACATCATCAAGTGTTTAAAAGCTAACCGAGTTCATTGGTTTGTTTGCATGATATAATTGTAAAACAAACAATTGATTTGAGAATAAACAATGATAAAGAAGAGGATTTAAATGAAATTGCAATGCACAAATGCTTCTCTAGTGTTATAAGGTTCTTGGCTAAACATGGCTCAACGATGAAGTGGGGGAACCGAGTCAATGCCAATGCCACTCTCGTGGACATTGGTTACGACCAAAGTTCTAATCCCATTCTCATAGCAATTAGACCTGGTGAGGCATTTAATCAGGCACATTGTGTTCATAATCAGTTTCAACTTCCCTTTAAATGTGAAATAGTGAATCACTATTCTAATAGNACTCTCGTGGACATTGGTTACGACCAAAGTTCTAATCCCATTCTCATAGCAATTAGACCTGGTGAGGCATTTAATCAGGCACATTGTGTTCATAATCAGTTTCAACTTCCCTAATGTGAAATAGTGAATCACTATTCTAATAGTTGAAACTCCAATTCCATACATCTCTTGCAGAATAGGACCCTAATCAAATAAGAGTCAAGTAATTCCCGATTTAAAAATTGAATTCATATAAGCATTCATGCATAGAATTTCAATCTAAATCCCTAAAGGATTTATTATGTGAAAGTTGTATTTTTAGTGGTTTGATTAGTGAGTTTCGTCCTCTAGGAATGGCTAGATAGGACTAGAGTAGCAAGGGGCTAAGCACAACATCATCAAGTGTTTAAAAGCTAACCGAGTTCATTGGTTTGTTTGCATGATATAATTGTAAAACAAACAATTGATTTGAGAATAAACAATGATAAAGAAGAGGATTTAAATGAAATTGCAATGCACAAATGCTTCTCTAGTGTTATAAGGTTCTTGGCTAAACATGGCTCAACGATGAAGTGGGGGAACCGAGTCAATGCCAATGCTACTCTCGTGGACCTTGGTTACGACCAAAGTTCTAATCCCATTCCCATAGCAATTAGACCTGGTGAGGCATTTAATCAGGCACATTATGTGCATAATCAGTTCCAACTTGC
>NC_044931.1:15358294-15358935 GCF_003576645.1 Ipomoea triloba
AGTGGATCAGTAGGTGTGAGAAGTTCTTCATAATTTCCCATGTCCCTAGGCATGAAATCATGAACCTCCTGTATGTGAATCTCACAGGAAGGGTAGGGCTGTGGTATGAAGGTTATATACATGGGTTGAGAGAGGATTTCCAGTGGGCTAGATTTGCAGAGGCTGTATGTAAGAGGTTTGGAGATGGTGGTGTGTCATTGATGGAAGATTTTGCTACTTTCAAGCAGAGTGGGGGGGGTAGATGATTTCACTGATGGATTTGAGGACTTTAAAAGCCTGCTGTTGCAATCACACCCTTATCTCCCTGAACACTATTTTGTGGAGAACTATGTTGCTAGATTGAAACCAGGGTTGAGGTGTTTTGTGAGAACAGATAGGCCTAGGAGTTTGGAGGATGCCATCTGGTTTGCAAGACAATATGAAAAAGAGTTGAAAACTACTGTCAATCCAAAAAATTCATCCTGGAACACCAAACCCATACAAACTGCTAGACCTTTATTTGCCAACCCAAATAGCCTCCCTAATCCAAACCCCAGTCACAACCAAAAACCAACCCCACCTATACCTAATATCACCACAAAAAGCCCTGAAATAAACCACTTTAAAAACCAATTGAGAGAGCAGAGGAGGTGTTTTAAATG
>NC_044931.1:15359935-15360489 GCF_003576645.1 Ipomoea triloba
TTTGCTACTGTTTATTTTACTGCTGCCTAACACATAATAATTATAATAATCTCAACAATCAGAAATATACTACACATTTTGCTGCTGCATTGACAGGGATGAGAACATTACGAGAGTTTTGATGCATTATAAAGATAGAAATGTTTAAAAGATGGGGACTACTTTAAATTATTACGGAGTAATTTTTTTAACTCATTACTCATATATGAAACTAGTTATATGTACGCACAATGTGCGGATAAAATTTGCCCAATGGATAAAAAAAGTAGCAAAAATATATGGTCAAAATAAATGTAAAATTATAGATGGAATTACCGAATTATAGGATACACCTTTAATAATAAGAGACATATTTTCTTACACGGGCTTTGAAAAATATGTTGAATTTTATCTATAATTGAAATAATATTTTTTATATAGATCAGAGTGTTTTGTACTACGTAAGATTATCTTTATTCATTGAACATTTTTATTTTCCAAAAGTGATATGTAATAGCTATGATAAGAACTTGTAATGATTTATGTTTAATATTACACAATTGTATCAATGGGTA
>NC_044931.1:15361489-15361679 GCF_003576645.1 Ipomoea triloba
CGGTTTAAAAAGATAGTACCCTTAGCGAGCGGTCCAGCGGTTTAAAAGAAAAATTAAAAAGAGGGTGGGGGATGCAAAACGAGGACTTCCCAGGGGGAAACCCATCCTAGTACTACTCTCGCCCAAGCACGCTTAACTTCGGAGTTCTGATGGGATCCGGTGCATTAGTGCTGGTATGATCGCATCCGTC
>NC_044931.1:15361914-15362093 GCF_003576645.1 Ipomoea triloba
TTAGCGGTTTAAAAAGATAGTACCCTTAGCGAGCGGTCCAGCGGTTTAAAAGAAAAATTAAAAAGAGGGTGGGGGATGCAAAACGAGGACTTCCCAGGGGGTCACCAATCCTAGTACTACTCTCGCCCAAGCACGCTTAGCTTCGGAGTTCTGATGGGATCCGATGCATTAGTGCTGGT
>NC_044931.1:15363093-15363459 GCF_003576645.1 Ipomoea triloba
ACAGATAAATTTTGATGGCCTATTTGATACATTTTATTTCGAAAAATGTGACATTTATATTTACCTGGTATTACATGTCACTATTAGGTAATTATGTCTTGATGACTAAATTGACATGTTTACGTATCTAATCGCAACTTTAAAATTTTTGAGAGCCTAATTGAAATTTCAGATAAAGTTTGATGGCCTATTTGATACATTTTATGCAAAAAAAAAAGTGACATTTATATTTACCTGGTATTACAGGTTACTAATAGGTAGTTATGTCTTGATGACTAAATTGACATTTTATGTATCTAATTACAACTTTAAAAAGTTTGAGGGCCTAATTGACTTTACAGATAAAGTTTGATGGCCTATTTGATA
>NC_044931.1:15363568-15363962 GCF_003576645.1 Ipomoea triloba
TTTATGTATCTAATTGCAACTTTAAAAAGTTTGAGGGCCTAATTGAAATTTCATATAAAGTTTTATCGCCTATTTGATACATTTTATGCAAAAAAAAAGTGACATTTATATTTACCCGGTATTACAGATCACTAACAGGTAATTATGTCTTGATGACTAAATTGATATGTTTATGTATCTAATTGCAAATTTCAAAACTTTGAGGATCTAATTGAAATTTCAGATAAAGTTTGATGGCCTATTTGATACATTTTATGCAAAAAAAAGTGACATTTATATTTACCTAATATTACAGGTCACTAACAGGTAATTATGCCTTGATGACTAAATTGACTTGTTTATGTATCTAATTGCAACTTTAATTAGTTTGAGGGCCTAATTGACTTTTCAGATA
>NC_044931.1:15364962-15366568 GCF_003576645.1 Ipomoea triloba
AGTACAAACAAAGTAAAAACAAGTGAATTGAAGTCAAAACATTGCGAATATTCCAAAGATAAAACACAAGTCAATATCAACCGTTTGCCCTCCCTAGGTACGACGCTATTTGATTTACCGCTGTTTTGTGGTTGTTAAAATAAAAGATTGTTGGGGTTACCCCGGGTTGTGTCGGCATCTAGGGAGGTCAAATTAGAAGTTTTGACAAGTCATTAATCAATGGAATATGTAGCATTTACTCATTCGCGTCATTGTCACAAAGTATCAAAGAATATGGAATGAATGAATGTTGTAGTAAACGAGATACAAAGAAAATTGGAATGAATGAATGTTGTAGTAAACGAGATACAAAGAAAATTGTTTAAATCCATAAGGAAAAGGTAGGAGATACAAAGAAAATTGTTTAAATCCATAAGGAAAAGGTAGGATATGAATTTCTAGTGAGCCATGATGCATCATAGTGTGTTTATGGTTAATGAAAAAATGCATTGCAAAGGTGGTTATTCTCGGGAGAATTAGGAAATACCATTTTCCTCTCGGTCTACTACGATCTCCCTAGGTTTGGCCTTTCTTTTTGTCTTTCTCCTTGTGGCTATGTTTATTACAAGATTGAGAGGGAGTAGGCCTTGGTTGGCCCTAGCCCTCGTTTGCATTCACCCTACAAAAATGTTGAAAGAATCAAAGTTTCCAACACGAACAAAAAGTAGTTGTTTTAGGGAGGTTAGTACAAACAAAGTAAAAACAACAAGTGAATTGAAGTCAAAACATTGCGAATATTCCAAAGATAAAACACAAGTCAATATCAACCGTTTTGCCCTCCCTAGCGACGACGCCATTTGATTTACCGCTGTTTTGTGGTTGTTAAAATAAAAGATTGTTGGGGTTACCCCGGGTTGTGTCGGCATCTAGGGAGGTCAAATTAGAAGTATTGACAAGTCTTTAATCAATGGAATATGTAGCATTTACTCATTCGCGTCATTGTCACAAAGTATCAAAGAATATTGAATGAATGAATGTTGTAGTAAACGAGATACAAAGAAAATTGTTTAAATCAATAAGGAAAAGCTAGGAAATGAATTTCTAGTGAGCCATGATGCATCATAGTGTGTTTATGGTTAATGAAAAATTGCATTGCAAAGGTGGTTATTCTCGGGAGAATTAGGAAATACCATTTTCCTCTAGGTCTACTACGATCTCCCTAGGTTTGGCCTTTCTTTTTGTCTTTCTACTTGTGGCTAGGTTTATTTCAAGGTTGAGAGGGAGTAGGCCTTGGTTGGCCCTAGCCCTCGTTTGCATTCACCGTACAAAAATGTTCAAAGAATCAAAGTTTCCAACACGAACAAAAAGTAGTTGTTTTAGGGAGGTTAGTACAAACAAAGTAAAAACAACAAGTGAATTGAAGTCAAAACATTGCGAATATTCCAAAGATAAAACACAAGTCAATATCAACCGTTTTGCCCTCCGTAGCGACGACACCATTTGATTTACCGTTGTTTTGTGGTTGTTAACATAAAAGATTGTTGCGGTTACCCCGGGTTGTGTCGGCATCTAGGGAGGTCAAATTAGAAGTATTGACAAGTCTTTAATCAATAGAATATGTAGCATT
>NC_044931.1:15367568-15368303 GCF_003576645.1 Ipomoea triloba
ATGATTTTCCTGATATTTCCACAAGCAATTAAAAACATTAGGATGACTCATTAAAGATGAATATTACAAATCAAACTTAGGTTTTCTCTAAATCATCAAATTAAATGCAATATGACCTAATTTTCTTTACTTTATTCCAAATAAGGTGATTGTTGCAAACATTAATCAAAGTAAAGAAAATTAAGGTTATATTGAACACAATTTATACATTCTAGTGGACAAATAAGGTTAAATATGGGGATTAAATATGATCAAATATGCACTTATCAGGCATCATCAAAAAGTGGGGAAATTGTTAGGAACATCATGTTGGTCCCAAGGGGATGGGGTACAAGTCTAGAGGGGGGGGGGGGGAATAGACTTGTATAAGATTTTGCAAATCTTTTCGACCTCTCGTGTGTATTGAACTTAGGATGTTTAGGTTCGATACCTCACGAGGTGAAGACAAAGTTTTATGCGCAGCGGAAATGTTATCCCCTTTTTGTTAGCACGAGTTTGGGTTAGTTCGAGAGGTGTTATTATATGCAGTGCAATCGAGAAGTTAGCGAGAGATAAAAACAGAAAGTAAATGCAAGAGAGATTTTTAAGTGGTTCGGCCAACCCGCCTACTTCCACTCTTCTTCCAGAAACTCCCTGGAAGAATTGCACTAAAAACTTCCCTTTCTAGTACAATATCGAGCGCTTGAGCTTTGATCACGAAGCCCGCCTCAAGCCTCAGGTTTTTCGCCCCGCTTC
>NC_044931.1:15368368-15368847 GCF_003576645.1 Ipomoea triloba
CCCCGCTTCCAGTTACTCCACCTCTCGAGCACTTGACCTTTGATCACCAAGCCCGCGTCAAGCCTCAGGTTTCTTTCGCTCGGACAGCAGCCAGGATACTCCACCTCCCTTGCTTAATCCAAAGCAAGACGTTGTTGATAGTCACAGTTGAATGTAACAATCTCCAATCTGACCACAAGCTATCGTTGAATCAACTTTGATGTAGAGCAGCTTTGGTCACCTTCTGGATGTATGACAGTTTAGCTTTGTAACTCTCTTCGAACACTAAGATGTGTTCTCTCGCTGTATTGAATATCAGGATGATATTCCAAGTTAAGCACTTTGCACTGGAACGTTTTTATCAGACACCTCTTGTTAACCTCTTGACCTCTTTCACAACACTTTTCTTCTATGTCTTTACGTCCTTATATATGAGAGTAGAAGAATAGTTCCGTTGGAGGGAAAACTATTCCGTTTGAAATTGGTCTCCCACGCCGAAC
>NC_044931.1:15369847-15371184 GCF_003576645.1 Ipomoea triloba
CGCACAACCGCAAGGGAACCCTTACCCCCTTTCCTACACACACACACACACACACACACACACACACTCACACACACACATATATATATATATATATTTACAATCAAATGAGACAACACCTTCCCGTGAGACAATGTGCGACAACGTGAGTGCACACAGTTTACTATGCGGATGCACACAGCCTAAACTGTGTGCACTTATGTGTGTGTATATATATGTGTGTGTGTGTGTAGTTCAATTTTAACCTTTTAACAAAAATATATATTATATAAGTATAAATATAAAATAAAATGTAATAAAAAAAATTTTGAAATATAATGCATACAAATTCAACGAAGAATAAAAAATACAACTCAAAATTTAATATATATAAAAGTAACATTTTTAGTGCATGTTACATTTATATACAAAATTATTCTCCAAAATTTTGATGTCAATTTCTTATAAAATTTTATTTTTAATTCCAATTAAAACCTATCAATAGATTCAAAAGCTTAATTATCAAATAAAAATATGTAACCTAGGTTTGTTAAAAAAAATTTAAGAAATGATTTTAAAGTTACCTTATTTGTAATTTTTGATGCTCAACTTTGAATGCTATATATACCCTGTCTTTGGATCAAATTAATTTATAATAAACATCTCGATCTATTATTCTAATGACTACATAAATTTATATACATGGAATTTTGTAGGAGATTATGTTGAATTGGGCATGTTATGTGTTTAATTGATTATCTCAGTATATAACTGATTGCAAGGCCTTTGGTGAATGGCCAATTGGCAAGGAGAATGTTGGATTTGGTTATCTTGGTAAGTGCAAGGCAATTGAAAACTATAAGTATCTGTTCAAAACTATACCCACCAGCAGCAGAAGAACATCCATTGAGCAAGGAAATTTAACAGGAATGGATTTAAGCACGTACAGAATTGTCTGGCAAGGCAATGGCAACCTTACAAATACCAGAGCTAGTTTTTTTCTAACTACCTAACTTTCGTCCTATAGATACTCTACCTAGAAATATTTGTGTTTCCTTATTAAATGCATCAATCCATATTTGTGAGGTGACAATTATTCTTGTATTTGTAAGCCATAGAAATTATTAAAAGCAATCCATTCTTTTAGGATACATACATTCCTATAAATACCCTATAACCCAATGCCAATGGCCATTATATTGTATCTCTGCAGAAAGCCTACATTTTTCCATTTCCTCTAACTTTTCCTTTTTATTGCATATGATCTGCAAATCACAATAAAAAGGAAATGGAGTTTTCTTTTCTGCAGGTCTCTATTGCCATAATTGCCTTAGCCGCCATTGCCCAGCCATCTTTTG
>NC_044931.1:15372184-15372700 GCF_003576645.1 Ipomoea triloba
ATTCTGCTGCTAGCGACTGTTGATTATGAAAGTTTTATGTAGTTGCATTTATACTTTTATCTATTTTTCTCTAGTAATTTGAATTACCAAACTTTTTAACTTTTGCAGATCAGGCCGTCCCTCATACTCGGAATCATGGGTAGATCAAGTCACTTGGATTTCAGGCAGGTTCATGTCTTCCTTGTGCCTCCAACAGGCTACTTATAAATGAAACTGCAAATTAATACTTTGAAGAATACAATATAAAATTGGTTTCTTTTGTATTCATTTGTCACCCTAGAAACTTTGGCTATCATTGGAATACAACAGGGAGAATTATCCTATATATATATATATATATATTATGTATCTGTAGTTATCTATACCTTTCTACTCAATCTCACCCTGCTGAGTGCTGGATCTCATCATAAGCATTCCAAAATAGTAATAGCTTCTTGCTTGCACTTCTAGTATAAATGTTAAGTACAAAATTTTTAGTTTCCCCTAATTACACCCTCAAATCATTCACTCTCTTTT
>NC_044931.1:15373700-15374514 GCF_003576645.1 Ipomoea triloba
GCGGACATGGCCGAGAAATGCCGCAACGATGTGCAGACTTGGCCCAGAAATGCCGCAACGATGTGCGGACTTGGCCCAGAAATGCCGCAACGTGGTGCGGACTTGGCCGAGACATGCCGCAACGAGGTGCGGACTTGGTGCGGACTTGGGCGAGAAATGCCGCAACGATGTGCGGACTTGGCCGAGAAATGCCGCAACGTGGTGCGGACTTGGCCGAGACATGCCGCAACGAGTTGCGGAAGTGGGCGAGAAATGCCGCAACGATGTGCGGACATGGGCGAGAAATGCCACAACGATGTGCGGACTTGGCCGATACATGCCGCAACGAGTTGCGGAGCTGGGCGAGAAATGCCGCAACGATGTGCGGACTTGGCCGAGAAATGCCGCAACGTGGTGCGGACACGGGCGAGAAATGCCGCAACGTGGTGCGGACTTGGCCGAGACATGCCGCAACGAGTTGCGGAAGTGGGCGAGAAATGCCGCAACGATGCGCGGACACGGCCGAGAAATGCCGCAACGATGTGCGGACTTGGCCGAGAAATGCCGCAACGTGGTGCGGACACGGGCGAGAAATGCCGCAACGTGGTGCGGACTTGGCCGAGACATGCCGCAACGAGTTGCGGAAGTGGGCGAGAAATGCCGCAACGATGCGCGGACACGGCCGAGAAATGCCGCAACGATGTGCGGACTTGGTGCGGAGATGGCCGAGAAATGCCGCAACGAGGTGCGGACTTGGGCGGCAAATGCCGCAACGATGTGCGGACTTGGTGCGGACATGGCCGAGAAATGCCGCAACGAGGTGCGGACTTGGGCG
>NC_044931.1:15375514-15376115 GCF_003576645.1 Ipomoea triloba
CCGCACCCGAATTGAAGCATCCGACCCGGTCCGCCTATAAGTGAGGGTATTTATTTTTCGGGTAGGGTATGGGATTTGGTCACCCGACCCGCCCGAAAATCCGAAATACAATAGGGTTAGGGTTTTGAAGGATTCCATACGACGTCGTTTAGTGATGTTTATATATATACACATATGTAGCCAGCGCAGTCACTCCACTGATTCGCATCTCGCCATTTCTCTGATTCTCTCTTCTCTCCTCTCGACTTCTCTAAGTTCTCTCTTCAAAGTCTTCTTCGTTCTCTCTTGATTTTCTTCCCTACTTCCTCAGTCCTCACTCTCCTGTCTTCGCTAGTCTCCCGTGAGTCCTTGGCTCCTTTGATTCTCTCAAACTTTCAGTCTCAAGTCTCAACGAGACCAGACTTACCGGTGGACGGTGGAAGCCCTAGATTGGTCGATGACTCGACGGTGGTGAACTGGTGAGGCGGTGGCAGTGGAAGTCGTAGCTTGGTCGATGTCTCGATGGTGGTGAACTCGTGAGGCGGTAGACGGTGGAAGCCCTAGCTTGGTCGACTTGACGGTGGTGAACTGGTGACTATTGTGACTCGTGAGTGTTGATTGT
>NC_044931.1:15377115-15377931 GCF_003576645.1 Ipomoea triloba
AAGGGGATAATATTTCCGCTGCGCATAAAACTTTGTCTTCACCTCGTGAGGTATCGAACCTAAACATCCTAAGTTCAATACACACGAGAGGTCGAAATGATTTGCAAAATCTTATACAAGTCTATTCACCCCCCCCTCTAGACTTGTACCCCATCCCCTTGGGACCAACATAAGTCTCATTTCGATCTTCGGATCCTTATGAGTCCGGCAGTCTGCCAGCCTTTGAGTGAGTTAGGTTGAGATAACCTAAGTCTCATTTCGATCTTCGGATCCTTATGAGTCCGGCAGTCTGTCTGCCTATGAGTGAGTTAGGTTGAGATAACCTAAGACTCATTTCGATCTTCGGATCCTTATGAGTCCGGCAGTCTGTCTGCCTATGAGTGAGTTAGGTTGAGATAACCTAAGACTCATTTCGATCTTCGGATCCTTATGAGTCCGGCAGTCTGTCTGCCTATGAGTGAGTTAGGTTGAGATAACCTAAGACTCATTTCGATCTTCGGATCCTTATGAGTCCGGCAGTCTGTCTGCCTATGAGTGAGTTAGGTTGAGATAACCTAAGACTCATTTCGATCTTCGGATCCTTATGAGTCCGGCAGTCTGCCAGCCTTTGAGTGAGTTAGGTTGAGATAACCTAAGTCTCATTTCTATCTTCGGATCCTTATGTGTCCGGCAGTCTGTCTGCCTTTGAGTGAGTTAGGTTGAGATAACCTAAGTCTCAATTCAATCTTCGGATCCTTATGAGTCCGGCAGTCTGCCTGCCTTTGAGTGAGTTAGGTTGAGATAACCTAAGTCTCATTTCGATCTTCGGATCCTTAT
>NC_044931.1:15378931-15379794 GCF_003576645.1 Ipomoea triloba
CAAGCCTTTTGGAATAAAATCCGACTAGAGACTGCACCGCCCAGAGCATCCTCTGCCCTCCGCAAGTTCCACCTAAAGGAGAGGTTTGCTCTTGCTGCCGACTTGATAATGAAATTCGTGCTCGGCAAAGTGTCTGGAACTGACGAAATCAATCTGGACATCCTCAAAATCCTCCACGCCATCTGGAACAACAACAAAATGGACTGGGCATGTATCATCTTCAATTTCCTTCAACAGCAGGTGCAAAGCTCAGTCTCCAACACCAGCCTGACGATCAGTAAAAAGGTTGGTTTCGGTTTTGTTGTTCAATATCTTCTAAGTTTGAAGGGCTTAGAACTGAGGGAAGGGCGAGAGATTCATCGGAATACCTATATGGGTAGGACGAAATCTCAAGCTCCAAAGGCTAAAGGTGTTAAGGGTGCACCTTCTCCCTCGAAGCCTAAGGGAAGGGGCAAAAGGAAAGCCCCAGCCAAGGAGAAGGAATCTGATGATGAGCCTCTGGATACCCTGGTCAAGAGGGTTGCCTTGCCAAAAAGGGCTAAGAAAGCCAAAACCATCGCCATCACTCAGATTCGAGAGGTAACACCCTCAGTTATCCAAGTACCATTCGAAGACAGGGCACAAGCCCAGGGGGAACCTCAGGCTACACTGGCCACTGAGGTTGAGAGAGTGCCCCCTACCAGGTCTCTGTCAGAAGCTTTATCTGTTAGTCTACATGCTGGTGATAATGCTGAGGGTGCTGATGAGTCTACTGACGAGCCTCAATAGGAGGTTCGAGAGATTGAAGGTACTGGGATCAGTGATCCAGTACAGACAGAAGTAGAGGAACCACGAGAGGTGGTTCGAGAGATAACATTGGAAGC
>NC_044931.1:15380794-15381392 GCF_003576645.1 Ipomoea triloba
CCTGAGTTTGAAAATTTCACTACTGCTTCAACTTCAATGGGCTCTATTCATAATGGTTAGTATCTAAATATCAACACTTTATCTTTCAATCCTTTTTACATTTTAAGTTTTAATTCTTGGTATAGTTTTAATTTGTAATCAATCTTTTGTTTTAAAAAGGTAATTCTTCAGGCTCATGTGTTGTGGAACCCACCTTTAGACAACCAAATTTGTTAGTGAATCGCCTGTTGATGCCTGAGTTTGAAAATGCCANTTAATTTGTAATCAATCTTTTGTTTTAAAAAGGTAATTCTTCAGGCTCATGTGTTGTGGAACCCACCTTTAGACAACCAAATTTGTTAGTGAATCGCCTGTTGATGCCTGAGTTTGAAAATGCCACTACTACTTTAACTTCAAGGGGGTTCTATTCATAATGGTTAGTATATAGATATTAGTAATTTAGCAATGAATCCTTTCTATACCATAATTTTATTTTATTTTTTAGGTACCTACTTGGACTTGGGTGATCAAATATATGCATGTGACCATTGTGGTGCTTTATTTTGGTTGGAAGAAAGAATAAACAAGGTTATGGGTAATCAAAATCCCAAGTATTCGC
>NC_044931.1:15382392-15383119 GCF_003576645.1 Ipomoea triloba
AACTCCGCACCTCGTTGCGGCATGTCTCGGCCAAGTCTGCACATCGTTGCAACATTTGTCGCCCACCGCCGCAACTCGTTCCGACATTCCTCGGCCACGTCCGCACCAAGTCCGCACGTTGCGGAATGTATCGGCCAAGTCCGCACCACGTTGCAGCATTTCTCGCTCACCTCCGCAACTCGTTCCGGCGTTGTCCGCATCAAGTCCGCAACTCGTTGCGGCAATTCCCGCCCAACTCTGCACCGCGTTGCGGCATGTCTCAGCCAAGTCCGCAACACGTTTCGGCATTTGTCGCCAAGTCTACACATCATTGCCGCATTTCTCGCCCATGTCCGCACCTCGTTGCGGCATGTCTCGGCCAAGTCCGCACCACGTTGCGGCATTTCTCGTTCACCTCCGCAACTCGTTCCGGCGTTGTCCGCATTAAGTCTGCAACTCGTTGCGGCAATTCCCGCCCAACACTGCACCGCGTTGCGGCATGTCTCAGCCAAGTCCGCACCACGTTTCGGCATTTGTCGCCAAGTCTACACATCATTGCCGCATTTCTCGCCCATGTCCGCACCTCGTTGCGGCATGTCTCATCCAAGTCCGCACCACGTTGCACCATTTCTCGGCCAAGTCCGCACATCTTTGCGGCATTGCTCGGCCGTGTCCGCACCAAGTCCGCACGTTGCGGAATGTATCGGCCAAGTCCGCACCAAGTTGCGGCATTTCTCGGCCAAGCCCG
>NC_044931.1:15384119-15384624 GCF_003576645.1 Ipomoea triloba
TGAAGAATTAATTGAGAGAATATCTAAGAATACATCCTGTTGGTACGACCAATGAGGAGATCACGGGGGCATATATGAAGTTGATAATCGTGTGGCAAGCGAGGCAAGAATAGAGCTATAGGCCATGGTAGAAAAAATGGAAGGAAAGCCCAAGCCTTGCATGACTTTGGCACTTTACTGTAACATCTGTGGAGGACCTCATGATACTAATATTTGCACTTCTCCATCTGCATTTGAGCAAGTTGAGGCGGTAGATTACCAAAGGAACTCCAACTACAATACCTATGGACAGAATCAAAGATCAAACAACAATTGGAAGCAAGGAGAGGGTTGGAACAATAGCAACAATGATGGATATCAAGCGAGAGGACAATACAACTATGGAAACAAGCCTGCATATGAACAAAATGATAAGAACAGATTGATGTACAGTCAAAACCAAGGAAATGGAAGTCAAATGACCCAATACAGGCCACAATACAACTCTCAACTTGACTTTACTCAA
>NC_044931.1:15385624-15398955 GCF_003576645.1 Ipomoea triloba
TTCTTTAGCTTCTTTTGGTTGTAATCTCCTTTCTCCATCTGTTTTTTTCACCCCCATCTCTTTACCTCCTTCTGTTATCTCTTCTCTTTTGTATGACTGGAGGGGTCTTTTGACCCCAAGATTATCCTCCTAATAAATATCTTTTTTTCGATTAAAATAAAAAAATTCAGTTGTTTTCATTTAGATATTCATTGGTGGCTATAGTATTTGGACGCATTTTTATATATGTAAAAAATGTTGTTTTAGAAGAATTTAATTTTGAATTTTTAGTTGTATAAAGTAAATATTTTTTATGTACTAGTATTTTTGTACGTGTGTGACACGTAATAGATTTGTTATAACAATTTAAGAATATTTGGATCGATATACAATTATATAAATTATAACATCAAATATTATATAGCGCAATTGATGAAATTGGTTGGATCTATTATGTTTTCTGATGTTTTTCTTGCTTGAATTAGAGCAAGTAATTGTCTAATTACTCGTACGATGCATGGATAATTTTTTTATTATATATTTAGATAATAAAAATAAAGATGAAATTATAAAAAATTCTAATATTGATAATAAAAGATTTAATTAATTGACTACAAATGTTTGGGCGAGAAAATGAAATATGAGGATTTTACTTTTATATATAGTATATATTAGGATCTTTTTATATTCTCAATCAATTACTAATATCAGTTTTTCTTTTCTATTTTATCTTTACTATAGTTTGGGCGTGAATTTCACAAATGATGATTTTATTTTTATTAATAATAGTATAGATATAGAAGTATAGATAAGTATTCGAATTATTATTATTGGTGTAAAGAATAATTAATAAATTTTTTCTTATAAATTACGCAGAATTTGTTCCCATTATTCTCACAATTATAATGGTTTAATTATTCTCAGAATTTGGTAAATAAAATTCTGTTACCAATTAAAATTTATTAATTTCTTACCAATTAATTAATAATATTAGTTTGTGTGGAAAGTTGAGGTGGAGGATTTTACTTTTATTAATAGCATTGATACGTGAATATAGAAAAAATATTACCAATTAATAGATATTAGCTCATTTCCATTTTACATTTTCTTACCAAATAAGTTTTATTAATTAATTGACCAATAAAATATTTAATTAATTGACTACAAAAGTTTGGGCGGTAAAATGAAATAGGAGGATTTTACTTTTATATATAGTATAGATATAGATATAGATTATACTTTTTGAAAATGATATTTTTTGTACATTTTTTTTTCAAGAAAATGGGTTAATTAATTTTTTTTAATTATAAATTGCAATTGTTATGAAACATAAATATTCGATATTAATTTGTCAAGTTTTAAAAATTTTAATATAAGTTCTATGTATAAATGATGTATTCATCACAAAATATTGAAGTTTGGGTTCTTTTACCAAATTTTAAAGGATTGAATATATTTGTCACAAGATATAAATG
The DNA here is from genome assembly GCF_003576645.1 of Ipomoea triloba. Classification (NCBI taxonomy): domain Eukaryota; kingdom Viridiplantae; phylum Streptophyta; class Magnoliopsida; order Solanales; family Convolvulaceae; genus Ipomoea; species Ipomoea triloba. The sequence continues at coordinate 15,387,079 of NC_044931.1, forward strand.
TTTAATTTCTTTTTTACAAATAAGTCTATGGTGACTTTAGCCGGAAAAGAAACACAAATGAGGTACACTAACATATGTTAACTGCCAACTTATTTCGAGGAGGCTAATATGCTACTACCACAAATAGTCGAACTTAAAACCTTGTAGTTACCAAGCCAACTACCTGATAAATTTGATTGGGGATTGCCCAATCCCCCTCCACCGACAAATATATACATTTACTGTAACTACAAGGTTTCAAAGTAGACGGGCATAATATACATAGATAGAGGGCATATGGAGGTGGAGCACATAAACAATATGATACAACACTCAAGTCAAGATCCTAATTCTACCACAAAAGCTAGTTGATGAGTGGAGGTTTAGCTCAATCTTAAGTACCACTTCACAATATCTGTGGAACCGATGTGGGATCGTCGACAAGTCGACATCCGCAGCGGCCTACTCTAGATGACTCACACTCTGAACTCTTCTCGACACCAGGTAGCCATTTTATTCCCCTTTATGGATGACTTCACTCTAGATCTTATCAACTCTATATGGGCTCACACTCCGGACTCTTCTTGACACTAGGTAGCCATTTTCCCTTTTGGATGGCTTCACTCCGGACCCTATCAAGCATCAGTAGTCTTTTCCTAGGTTGTCCCCTCCGCTAGGCCTGCAGCGGATGAGTGAACGGCTTCACTCTTGATATCTTTCACTCCGTACTCTTCTTGATTCCCTTTGACCCTTATCAAGCACCATGTAGTATATATAGCCCTTTCCCATCACACTCCGGCCTCTCAACAAGGGCACCAAATGATACGGCACTCAAGTTAAGACCCTACCTCCACTACAAAAACTAGCTCATGAGTGAAAGTTTGACCCAAACTTAAGTACCACTCCAGAATCTCATGTGGAGCCGATGTAGTATCGTATCACTGTAACTGGCTAGATTGTTCCGCCCCTGTATTCTCCTCCAATTGTATGCAAGAAGAATACAAAATTTGCCCATAAATGGTAGTATTTCTTGTAAATTAAGTAAGCAATCTATATGGAGTAGTAAAGTTAGGCTAAAGAGAGAACTCATACTGTCATACATGCTTCATATATAGTTCTAATATTCTTATAGCCTTACGATATCTAAAACCACATACAGCTTCATCAAAGTTATATATCCTTAATTTATGTCCATATTTTTAATGCTAACCATTTTGTACATTGTGTTTTTAGGGTTCTACTATACAATTTTTTGAATAAAAATATCCTTACCGATATAATTTCTGTTATCTTTTTCATGATTAATTTTACAATGCACATGTAAATACCCACCTTATATTTTCTTATATTTTTTAATGATAATAATATTTGTAAACATTATATATTGAATTAATATAATAAATAAATTTCTTTTCATTTAGATTTTAATTAGTAAGACTTTGTTCTTTATTTTTTAAAATATATGGAGTAATTAAATATTAGGCATATATTTTTGCGCATCGCGAATAAAAAAGACTAGTTAAAGAATATAGCTATAATGCCAAGTACCTTTTGTTCTGATGGTATCACTATTACAATTTCAAACGGAAGGTCTTCTTAGAACTGTAGTATCATTTACAGGAGTCGTTTCTCTCACTTATTGAAACGGCGTCGTTTTGGTGAATGTTCACAATTATTATCATTGCGTTGCACTTTTCATCATTTTATTAACTTTTTTGTGCTCATTTTTCGTCGCGATTTTTATATTTTCGCAAATTGGGTTTATTCAATACAAGCCTTTTTTTAGTAGTGATGGCAAATTTTCATGTAAAATAAAAACCCTACAAACCCTAAACCTAAACCCTAAACATATGCATTACAAACCCTAACGTTTGAATTGATGAAACATTCTATTCAATTGTGTACTTTTCAAAAATCAGATTCAATACATACATACAAATTAAACTTCGTGGTGATGATTATTGAATATAAGCAACTATCACTGTTATATCATCGTACTTGCCGCCGATGGCATGCTCGTTGATTCCGGCGATCCTATACCCCTCAGAGAATGGAGAAAGGAAGTCTGCGTTGAGGGAATTCTTAAGCGCGTACCGTGCAATCTTCCTCGCCAAATTCATCGGTGGCTTCTTCAGCGGACTCTTCTTATCGTCAGCTCCGTAAACCAAATCTAAAAGCTCGAATTCATAAACGTTGTCGAACAATCCATCCGTCGCCATTACGATGATATCTCCCGGTTTCACCTTCACCTCGAATTTCTCGGCGGCGGTCGGGTCGCCTCTCGTTTTCCCCAGCTGAACCGGGCAGTTGAACCGGGTCTGCTGAGGCGGGGAGCGGAAGACGGTTCGGCCGCCACGTAGGACAGCGAAGCCGCTGTCGCCTACGTTAACGGCGATTGCGCAGTCGTCAACTAACGTCAAGATACACGCCGTGGATGAGCCGTCCACGTCAGTGTCCGCGTAGGCTTCGTCGAGGGCTGTCATGGGGTCCACACTGCCAACTGTGTTTCTCTGATGACGGACGGATTGGATGGCGTTATACATCAGCTCTCTAGCGTACGCTCCGGCGTCAATGCCTTTCTTTGCCCAGCCGCCGACGCCGTCAGCCACGCCGATCGTCTGTGCCTCCGAAAAGATAAAGTGGGAGTCTTCTCCGAGAGGCTTCGCCGGATTGTATTTGGGTATATAGAACACGTCAGCGACCATTTTGGTTGTGCTCCGCTGGGCCAAGCCCTTGTCCTCTCGGGTTTGGAGAGAAACCCTAGTACTAGGCTTTGATGAATGCTTTCTTTTCATTATGACCACCATGATTGGAATTTCGAAAACAGAGAAATGGAAGAAACTATGAAAGGCTAGAGAGAGTACGTATGGATTCCTGGTTTTGGAATCAGAGAAATGGATGAAAGGCTAGAGTGGCGTATGGATTTCTGGTTTTGGAAACAGAGAAATGAAATAGAAGAAACTATGAAAGGCCGTATGGATTCCTGGTTTTAAATAGGATTATGTTGGCGGGGAAGTGAGTAAGATCACCTATTAGGATTATGTTGGCCGCAAGTAAGTAAGATCACCCCCTACTTAGCTTATATAGACTTAATAGATATGCTATTAGGAAATGTTGGCGGGAAACATTTCATTAAAAAAAAAAAAAAAAAAAAACTTTTCCGTGGAAATATGCTAAATCAGTAAAGGTTAATATATTTACAAATAAATAGATACTGCTAATTACCCAAAAAAAATTATCATAAAATAATATTGAAGTATCTAAATAATTATCAAATGACACTTAAAAACAAAACATTAAATTACAATAAATGATAGTAACTCAGTAAGGAAGTAGAAAATTTATTTTGAATGCAAAGATTAATTTTTATTTAATTTTATTTTGCATTTTAAAAATTAAATATTAAGAAGAGTGTGTGAATTGATAAAGCATGATTCTTGTATCAGTAAGTCAAGAGTTTAATTTTTGTCAAAACTCGTGATTGCAATTTGCTACTGATAATTTCCTTATGAATGAGAATCATAGTGTTTGGGATATTGAACTGCTAAATGATATTTTCTCTCCTCGGGATAAATCTTTGATTCTTAAGATTTCTATTTCTTTGACTAACAGTGTAGATTTTATTTTTGGGTTGGAGAGAGAGATGATTGGTATAAAGTTAAGAGTGCGTACCGTTTATTGGCACGGAGCCGAGGCCTTGCGCCTCGACACCTGGTGCCGAGGCATGGTGCTCTTGTTGAATGAAGCCATTTTAACTGAAGAAGTATAAATATCAAACACGCTCACACTCTAGTCATCGTCTAGTCTTTTTTTTTTTTTTATCACTCAAAAGAATTTAGAGCAAATGGTCAAAACAGCATCTCCCGTCCGTATGTAAACTCAACAATGTGGTTCTATTAACCTTTACCTCAGGAAAAGGGTATCTTCTATTTTGTTTCAACGAATTGTACATGTATGTATCTTCACGGAAAGAATATAATATAAAAGAATTTGAGGCTAGTTAGCAGTTATTTAAGATGAATGGCTGCAACAGGTCAGCACACAATCCTCCAAAAATTGAGCGAACTCAGAAGTATACAGTTCTGGATCATTCCGGAAATGGTCAACATGGGGGGTAGATATGAAGTTGCAAGCTCTATAAAGGATTCTACGGACCCTGCAGGAATAACGACTTTGTCCGCTGTGCTGTAAATGTATAACTGTGAGCAGCTGGGTTGTTGGGATGTCAGTAGATTCAAAACATCAGAGAGCCTCCTGTTTACCGTTATTGGAAGATTCAAAACCACCTCAAAGAACTTCTCCAGCACTAGTAACAATCCTGCTTCAGTTGTCTGGCATCTACAACTGTCCTTGCTCCAACCGTTGTCTCTGAATGAGGTTCACTTAAGTTTACAATACCTTTGGTTGCAATACTATTCTTTTTAAGAAAAGCAGCTGAGAATCCTGAAGCCCAAACCTGTGGGTCCGCGGCAGCCACAGGAGCAAAATCCACAATACAACCCTTTATCCTTTCCTGTAGTGTAGGATACTGTTTCTGTAACTTCTCCATAAATTAACCATCCAGGATAAATGTTGTCTTTGTGTAACGGGTGGCCATTTGTTTGCGGGTCCGTACTTGTGATTCTGGTCGAGTGCTGCTTGCCCAATTACTCTGTCAAAGCTATAAGATATGTTAATGTTCCCAAAATAAGTTAGTAGCTTACTAACTTTTTTTCCCATCTTTTATACTTATTATTTTAAATAAATAATATCATTTACCCCTCCTAATTAAACGATTTTATCTTCTCCTGTATCTGCAACTCTTCTCCATTTTATTATTATTACTATTATTATTATTATTGAGATGAAGGAGATTCACAACAATATTGCTACTTCAATATGGGATGCTAGATCATGATTATACTAATAGTTTCATTTCAAAATGTTAAATTTTAATATGTAAACAAACCTATTTAAATTAAAAATTATTTAAATTTCATGAAGATGTCATTTTTAATCTTTTTACGTTATTAGCTTATAAAAAAGCTAATTTTACCAAACATTTTAAACATAACAGCTAGTTTAACAACTCTTCAGTTTTCAGCTTTTAGTAGCTTTTCAGCTTTCAGCTAAATTTTCATATAGGTTTGTCAAACATAGCATATGTGTTAGAATAATGTACATTATTATAAATTATAAAAATGTATATTGCAACAGATCACGTGTAAAGAATAACAAAAATTATAACAACGTCGTTTTTGGACTGTAATCCACACAATAACTATTAATTTGATCTCATGGCCGGCTTTTTCTGAATTAATTATGTCTTTTCCTTTCAAAATAAAAGAATAAAAAAAATGAAAAGTAAAATGACAAATAAAAAAGCATTCCACTTTAAAGAATAAAGTGTATAAATAAATAAATAAACACCCAACATTTGATAAACATTAAATTAAAACTTTTCCTGCTCTGCTGTTTCCAACTCCTATGGCCAAATTTGCTCTTTTTACCGTCACTAATTTTTGATTCATAATCTCGAACTTAAAAGTTAAAAGATACCAAAAAAGAACATTTTTTTATAACTTAATGTAATCTCGAACTTAAATTGAGTTTCCATCTTCTTAGATTTGTCAGGCGCATCACCTTACCATTATGTTAGTTCCTTTTTGTACAAGTTCGAGTGAAAGCACTAAAAAAATCAATATATTATATTACTCCCATACTTTCCATTTTATATATCTAATTTGATTAATAAGAGTTTAATCAAATTATTTACAATTCAATTTTATAATATTCAATCGTTTCATTTTATGCATTTTATTCGATTAATAAGAATTTATACAAATTATTTTTTATATAATATTTACAGTTTAAAATTTATTTATTTTTTATAATATTTAGAAGTTCCATTTTATGTAAATAAAATTTATATATTACATTTGATGGGGTCATGGGATCCCGGAAGGCCCATTTTATGGGAAAGTATTGGCCCGCTGAAGGTAGCATGGAGCAAAATACTCCGTATTTGAGAAAATGCAACTAACAAGATTCGAACCCACAACTTCAAGAGTGGGGACACGTGTGTGACCAAGAATGAAGGCTGTCAGATACCGCTTGGCACCTCCTTTTTCTCAACCTACTGAAGCACAAAGAGTCAAACAGTTGCCTCCTCTGAGACTTGAGCCCACTCTCATCATCAATGTGGGAGTGTAAACCAGAACATCGGGTGCCACTAGACCACAAGATCTTTGGCAGTATTGCAACTAGTTTGGTTGCAAGCTAGGCTATGAGATATATTTCATGGGTTGACCATGTCCTTCCCACTAATTGTACATTCATAAAATATGTATAACGGCATTCACACCCCATCTCCCTTTATTTTCCCATTTTGTGCGTCTACCGATCTGCAAACCAAAGTTCACTGAGATTTAGGAATGTGCTACAACGTTGTCACTCCGACCATTTGAATGTACACCACGAGCATCATTCATAATTCAACTAACAACGATAATGCATGTCATCGACTTATTCAACAAAAATATTAATTTTAAGATTGTTGGTTGTGAATAAGTCGATATACTATATATATATAAAGAAAAAAAAAGGTTTTCAAAATTTGAAATTTGAAATTTAAACCAAACAAAAGAAACAAGAAGGAGAAGAATGAGGAAATTCAAGTCATGTGTACACACACTTTCTTTAAAATCGATTCGCTACCTCTCGACTGTGGTAGGACGTTGTAGCGTCAGTCCCCCAAGATAAAGTCTGGCAAATTAGAACCGAGACTGAGCACTTTGATATTTTATCGGGAGTTCGTGGGCATAAAATTTTCAAGAAGATATGTTTTTCGCGAAAGAGGGGAGAAAAACAACACAATTTTTTATTGTTCAAAATCAACAGCTCCAAATTCCGCCCAACATCTAGGTGTTTATATAGGAGATTGGAATTAAATTGCACTAATCAATGACACATAAATCCAATTTAATAATTAGATTATAACTTTGAAACAGTCATACTTATTAATTATTATTAAATAATGTTTGCGGTTACGAAATTAAGTACAATTAATTCATATTGACCAAATTACATGTTTCAAAATACATATATAAATGGTTGAAAAGTTCGTACGCTTGAAAGGTAAATTAACTTTTCGAAATTCACCAAATAGTCACAACACCAAAGCACTATTCGAAGTGCTGCAAATTAGCACATCACAATGCTAAACAAAATTAGCACCTTTCGTTAGTGCTACAAAAGTACTTCAACGTTTCGTAATTTTTACTTCTCTCAAATAATTAAGTTCATTTTGAGAACCAATTTCTCTCATCCACCTATTACTCATTTTGAACATACAATATATCAATTCTTTATGTCACTACAAAAAATGTGAATCCACTTTGACCCAACCCAAATTGGAAGTAGACTCACATATATTTGTATCACAAAATAGTTCATTTTTATGTTGCCAAGACCTTGTGGTCTAGTGGCACTCGGTTGCACTCCCATATTGAAAGGGGTGAGCTCGAACCTCAGTGGAGTCAATATTTAACTCTTTATGGTTCAGTAAGTTAAAAAATTAGTTCTGAACAGATACTGCATTGTACCTCACCCTCTTCGTGTGAAGCCCATGATCAGCACGCGTCATCTCATTAGAGCTTGCTAACCACGCGACAGACCCCACCCTCATGGTCAACACACGTCATGTGCGTTGTCAGTGTTTCTTTGAAGAAACAATTCCCTCCCAAGAAACTTTCTCCCCTCCCTCCCAACTCTTCTATCCTCAATGTTCTAATAAAATTACATAGTGGACAAAAATTGACTATCCTGAAAAGAATGCATAAATAGGTGAAACCAAATTCTCGTGACAAGTTTAATTAATAATTATCAATACCATCTTAATCAAATTTATCGTGCTATATTACACACCAACAAAGTTCATTGCACATATAAAGGAAGAAGACGAAATACTTGAAAATTCCAAACATGCTGAAGTGACTGGTTGGCAAGAAAAACACATTGTTTCATGCAATGGAGGCAAATACAATAGCATCCACAATGACATACACTCCTACTTGGTTCATCTATTTTTATTTTTGGAGTTTTACGTATTTCAATTAAATAAATATCCAATTAAAAAAAAAAAAACTAAAAATATGACTACTACTCTACTTATTACTTTTTTCCCAAGTGTGCCCCATGATCCACTTTATAAAATAGGCCACTAATATAAAGTTCATTTTTAATACATTAAATATTACTTTTTAAAATTTTATTTTTATTGTATTAAAAGTTCATTTATGAACATTGGATACATTAAAAGTTCAAATGACATGTAGTGACTCTCCCATATATGAGGTTATAAGATCGAGTCTCAGTGGAGGCAATATTAACTCTCTTTGTGCTTCAACAGCTTGAGAAAGTATAAATGAACAGATACTACAATGTAATAGAGTTAGTTGTATTAAAAAAAACTTGCAATAAAGGACTTTCTATATACTAAGAATGGAAAACGGGTCAAATACACCTTCCAACGACCTAGAAAAATGACAATGCACCACCAACAAGTCCTAGGAGAGGGCCTTCTCCATCAACCGGAAAGGGCGACCATGGTCACCACCAACAAGTCCTAGGAGAGGGCCTTCTCCATCAACCGGAAAGGGCGACTATGGTCAACTATGGTCACTACCAACAAGTCCTAGGAGAGGGCCTTCTCCATGAACCGGAAAGGGCGACTATGGTCAACTATGGTCACTATCTCCGTCGAGTTGATGGAGAGGCAACTGGAGAAGGCAACGGAGACCATGGTCACCATTGACAGTGACCGTTGTTTTTTTCTCGGAAGTCGTCAAAAGTCTTCGAAACTCTGTTGGTGCATTATTGACATGTTATTGCAAGTCACTAAATTAATATATTGATGTGTCTAATTACAACTTTAAAGTTAGGGATCTAATTGACTCTTATATTTGACCATTTTCCTACCAGGAATGAACACTAACTATTTGTAATATTTTCAATGGCCAAATATCTTATTCCATTCTCATTTTCCGCACACCATTTCTGTGGAAATTGTGCTTCAATTTTGACCTTTTTGACTCTCCTCCATTCAGCAAAGTAGTGCATCATACTTTCTCAACTTTATATTCTCTTCAACTTCTCTTCCTCCCCATCTCTCTCCCTTTCTCTACAGATTCACTTCTGATCGTCAACTCAGCAATTGTTAATCACCATGGCTAGAACTTCGTCGCTGGATCAAGGCTCAACCCCAAGCCTCTTTTCCCCCTACAAGATGGGCAGGTTCAACCTCTCCCACAGGTCAGTTTTACTTCAAAACGAAGTGGGTAATTTGTTTGTTTCACGATCCTTGACAAAACAAGAATGGGTATTTTTGTATCTACCCTGAATCTCTAGATCTCTCTGCATTTTGGTAAAATAATCTCAAAAGGTTGGAGACTTTAGGCTGATTATTAGTGATTACAAATAACCCTTGAAATTTCTGTGGTATGATATTGCAGGGTAGTATTGGCTCCATGTACAAGGTGTAGAGCAATAAATGGAATTCCTCAGCCGGCCCTGGCGGAGTACTATTCACAGAGGGCTACCCAAGGTGGATTTCTGATCACTGAGGGGACCATGATTGACCCAACTTCTGCTGGGTATGTGTGTAATTTTCATGACTTTATAGGGACTTTATTGTCCATAGTGTTGTGTGTGTGTATTTGTTCAATATTTCAAATCATTTTACCTTTTTTATTGTGTATTTCCTTTAGCCTGTCATGGCATGTGCTCTGGATAGGGATAAAATATAGTGCTTAATATAATGCTTTGTGGGATCAGTGATGTCTGCTGATAACAACTTTGCAAGTGGCTGAAAAGAAACATAAAAAAATTACTCCTTAGAAAGTGAATACAATTTATGTGCACTGTTGAGTTTGAAATTATATTATTTGCCACTTTATGTGAAGATGTTGTGTAAGTTGTATTTGGCCAAACTTCTAAGCACAGAAACTCTTATTAAGAACACGTTTTAGAAATGTTTGAGAACTTCATAAGTCTTTTCAAGGTTGTTTCCTTATTTTAAAAAGTTTAAAAGTTTTTTTTGAAATACTCATAATTCTTTATAAGATAGTATTTGTTCTATACTTTCTCAATAATATTTTTCAGCCCAAAGCATCAATGCCCCCTCCATCAGGTCCAATCCTGTGACCATTCATTTGGAACTGTAACAGAGGTGCCATCACACTACATAGTAGTTGGCAAAAAAAAATAGTTAATATTTATGCATATTTAAAGAAAAAGTATTTGTAAATACATAGCTTCTGAGTGAATTTTTATTGGTTTTAGGTTTCCACATGTGCCTGGGATTTTCACAAAGGAGCAAGTGCAGGCATGGAAGAAGGTGGTTGATGCTGCCCATGCTAAGGGTGCTATTATTTTCTGTCAGCTATGGCATGTGGGTCGTGCATCTCATGAAGGTAGTCTTTTTATTTATTCATTTATTTTTAAATTTACTTCAGTCAATTGAACATGGTGATGATGATAACTGCTGTTAGTATTCTTTCCTAGTCTTTTTTAATGAACTAGAGTGCACATACAGTGCTTCATAGAACAATATGCATCTTTTTATTATTGTATAAATATGATGTGAATGTGTTTCTTGAAACCTGAATTTTGTTATGAAGTTGTTCAAATGTGGTGAATGATGTTTCTGATGTGGTGGGTTTGAATTAAATTGGCTAGTGTATCAACCTGGTGGATCCGCGCCTATATCTTCCACGGACAAGCCAATATCAAAGAGGTGGAGGATACTGATGCCGGATGGGAGTCATGGTATCTATCCTAAACCACGGGCAGTAGGAGTTGATGATATTGCAAACGTGGTGGACTATTATCGCATTGCAGCTATTAATGCTATTGAAGCAGGTTTTCTTTTTGTTTTTCGTGTATATTTCTGTTCTTTGTTGTTGGTGTTAAAATGTTGCTAGTGCAAACTATGCAATGTGCTGCCCTGGGACAATAACTCATATGTTTAACTTGAAAATATAGGGTTTGATGGTGTTGAAATCCATGGAGCTCATGGCTATCTCATTGACCAGTTTCTCAAAGACGGGATCAATGACCGTAAGGATGAGTATGGTGGATCTCTTGCAAACCGCTGCAAATTCATTATGCAGGTGGTTCAAGCGGTTGCAACTGCCATTGGTGCTGATCGTCTTGGGGTTAGGATTTCACCAGCAATCGACCATCTTGATGCCACGGACTCTAGCCCGCTCAGCCTAGGCCTGGCAGTTGTTGAAAGACTTAACAATCTACAAGTAGATATCAGAACCAAGCTGGCCTATTTGCATGTGACTCAGCCACGTTATGTAGCCTACGGGCAAACAGAATCGGGCAAACAAGGCAGCGAAGAAGAGGAGGCAAGGCTAATGCTTACTCTGCGGAACACCTATCAGGGGACTTTCATTTGCAGCGGTGGATACACGAGGCAGCTTGGTATTGAGGCTATCGCTCAGGGGGACGCAGACTTGGTGTCATATGGTCGACTTTTCATTGCAAACCCGGACTTGGTCTTGAGATTCAAGCTCGACGCACCCCTCAACAAGTACAATAGGAAAACATTCTATATCCAGGATCCTGTTGTGGGATATACAGATTACCCTTTCCTTAACAAAGAAAGCAGAAGTAACCTACCTTTTTCGCGTCTGTAGTCTTCTTCTTCTTGCCCTCAGGAAGGAAGCTTGAATATAGTTTGCTAAATTGTGTTTTAAGCTTGTCAGTCTCTTTACCAGATAACTGGGTCCAATCTGCAGTCAGTCAGTCAGTATGAAACTAAGGGACTAGATATTTATTTGTAATAGCACTCTTGTGCCCTAATGCAAGAATAATGTAAGGTTGTTTTTTTTTTTTTTTTTTTTTTTTTTT
>NC_044931.1:15399955-15403693 GCF_003576645.1 Ipomoea triloba
GGACGAAAATACCCTCCATTTTAACACTGATTTGACGGAATATGTAACGGAGGACCAAATTGGGTGAGTTTTTGAAAGTCGAGGGACCACATTAGGTACAATTGAAAGTCAAAATGCAAAATTGAGAATGAGCAATAGTCGAGGGACCATTTTGGGAAAAAACTCTTATGTGTTGGAGGGGAACACGAAAGAAATATTGAGGCTTATGCATAGAATGAGGTTTGAAGGCCTAGATCCTGATTATCAAACATATGGGTCCCGGAGGGGCGGATGCTGTAATTAATGTGTAGAGACGGGGTTAAAATAGTAATAATTAAACACGGGAGGGGCTTATATTGGGGGAGGGCTAAAATGTCAAAAGTGGGATTTAAACCCACGCCTTCTCACGAAGGCCAGAACTTGAGTCTGGCGCCTTAGACCACTCAGCCATCCTAACTTTTGTTTTGTAAAGCAAAAATATGTTTTCTAATATGAATTACATATTTCATAAAGATCTATTTACCCAAAACCTTTTTTTATTTTATTTTATTTTATTGTATTTTATTTTAAAGCAAAACCTCTTAATACTTCAGAAGTCAAAATTGAGTTACTCTTGTATTGTTTTAATCTCTTATTTCACTTATATTTTTAGTTAAATTCACTACTCTTTGTTGAGTTCTTCTTGATAATATATATTAGTTCTTATGGTACATAATTATTGTTTAATTTAATGATAAAATATAAGAGGGAAATAAGTAAGTAAGGAAGCGTTTGAGTTGTTCACGTTTATACTGAGCATTTAAAAATAAAAATTAAAATGTATGACATAAATTTGTAATAGTAAATTTCATTTGTAGTCACCAACTATTATGACATTGTTATATTTTATCATATTCTTTTAATTTTGTCTCATTATGTTATTGACTTTTATTTGTTTTGTAGCTATTAAATCTTCACTACCAATAAAGATGACTAATACCAATTTTGGTTCTACGAGTATTAGCAAAACGACTGTTTTGATTTGCTTTAGTATCAAAATTCTTTCCCACAAAAAGGACTCACTTGCCACTTGAGCTACCCCATTAGGTTGTTATTCTTACTATATGAATTCAATAAATCCGCTTAATAATTAAATTTAAAAGTTAAGTAATGTTATAAACTGAATATTAAAATACTTTCTCCGTTTCATTTTATGTGTTCAATTCAACTAACGAGGTTCGATTGAAGTTATTTTTAAGTTAGTATATAAAATTTGTATATTTAGAAACTACATTAAAAAATACTATAAAACATAAAATTAAATATAAAAAAAATAATTTAAAAATACTAAAGAAAATAAGTAAAGGAGAAAGAATTGATTTGACTAATAAATAGTAAACAAGACAAATAAAATAAGACAGATAGAGTAAAATTTAAAAAAAAAAAAGAAAAAGAAAAAGAAAAAAAAAGTAACATTACTCATGAATTAAACTCTAACGCAATTGATTTTAAAAAAAAAAAAAAACTCTAACGCAATTAGTATTCAAAAAAAAAACTCCTCTAACGCGCCGCAATAATGGGTTAAATAACCATAATCGGGCTAGAGCATCAAGAAGCCTATATTCCTATGCATGTATATACTAGAACCCTTGGGGTTTTGGGTGCTAATTACGGGCCTACTAATTGGGCTGGGGTCTTATAAAGTTGTAGACGGGCCTGGGTCCCAGCATAATTGTGGAATGTACAAATTTTTTTTTTTTTTTGGTCTATACACAATGAATGACAAAATGATTGTTCAGTTCAACAGATGAAGCATGCTTACTGTGTTATGGATTAAGCGCTAATTTTAATTTATTCTCTTACGTAATAGTTAACATCATATAGCTTCCATTCACTAATCCCAACTTTTTAAGTCTCTGCCCAAACAATTGTTAGGATCACATACTTATAGATTGTTAGGATCACATACTTATCACTATATCAAAAGTTATAACTAGAAATAGTAGTGAAAACACCACTTTATTTCTATATTTGTGTAGCGACCAACACCATGTTTTGATAGCAGGACGTCATACTCGACCCACCAAACCTCCATGCAATAAGGGGGAAGGGCACGTTTGGAAATCAACAGGGAGTAGTTTAGTTCAACAAACAAAGTCTTGATTTGCCCTGAAATGGGTTGTCGAATGAGTGGAGTATTATTCCTGTACCTAAATGATCACAAATTTTATTTTTGTCAACACTCTCTCATTGGAGCTTGTTGCACAACATCATATAATAACTACGAAGAATATTGTTATCTTTAACTAAGACACACAAATTTAAAAATATATACACGTTTGGTTCATGGAATATATATGTCGGGAATAGAATAACATTCCAAAGATTAGACATATATGCACGTTTAATTTGTGATTCTTGGAATGAGTTATTCCCTTTGCAGGGGGAATATAATAGCCATTCCGAGGGACCGCTTAGTATTAGTTATTCCCAAGTTCTTGGAAATAATTTTTTTAAATTTTTGCAAGGCCTCAATCGTGACATCTATAATGTAGTAAACATGCATCATTACTACACCATAGGTGATGCTTGTATGTTGCCCGACAAGTTGAGAAAACAAATAAGGAAATGAGTGCTTATAGATATCAAGCTAGTAGTTCAAGTGACCAACACAAAGACCAAATGCCCCCACCAAGGCATGAGGATGTTCTACCAACCTATGAGTAACCTAAGGAGGACAGGAAAGATAATAGAGGAAAGACTAAGGCAACAAAGTCATATATATATATATATATATATATGATCAAGATGAGCCTTTGAATGTAGTGGTGACAACCAAGAAGAAGAAAGTAAAGAGAATGAGGTTGATCTCCACACGAAGAGTATTGAAGAAGATGATGGCGAGGAGAAAAGAAAATATGGGGATATTGAAAAAAAATACATGTAGATATTGTAGAGAAAAAATAGTTAACAAAGATAAAGAAAATAATATAGTCATATAAAGTAATAAAGTCCAAGAATACTATCGAAGTATTATGATTGATAAAGAGATTTTGTTGGATTTGTTAGTTGAGAAAGAAGCTGAGGAGGAAGGAGGCACAGTGCTTGTTGGTTTTATGACTTCGGGGTAGTCAAAGGCAGGCCAACAGTACCTGTTAGAATAACGAGAATATCGGAAATATGTAGGAAAATATAGCGAGAGAATATAGGTATTGTATTGCTCAGAATTGTTTGTCCTTTCTTCGTGTATGGAGTGTCTATTTATACATATTTTGGGCCTAGGGCCCTATAAGGAATAAGAATCCTGGATCGCCTCTTATTGAGAGTCCAGGTTATATTATAACTAATGAGCCCTAATCTTGCTAATATTATAAGTGCGAGGTCCAATCCTTATCGAACTCCTCTGTAGCTTTGTGCTGAGTGTCCTTCTTGAGCTTTTTTGATCCAGTTGCTCTCTTGGGCCGGCCCATGTAGCCTAGGCCTAGTATATTGGGCTTGTTTGGTTATCAGCGGTTAGCATTTAGCGGTAGCGGGTTGTGTTAGCGGTTACCAAATAGCGGTTTGTATTAGTAGGTTTGACCAACGGATTGTATTAGCGGTTTGTAAAAAGATGTTTGGTAAAATTAGCTGTTTAAATTAGAGGTTAACATGTAAAATGACCAAAAAGGTATACATTATATATATATATAATAACAATAACAATAATCTCTATATATATTAAATAGAAATATAATAATAATAATAATAATAATAATAATAATAATAATAACAATTAAAAAA
>NC_044931.1:15404693-15405427 GCF_003576645.1 Ipomoea triloba
ATTTCAGCAGAGGAGGGTCAATGTGACCGGGGAGTTGGCCAGGCAGCCGGTTCACAGCGCGTTCAATGCGCCGAGTCTGCAGTTCTCTGGGCTGTTCCAGGTGGAGGGAAATGAGTACATCACCGCTCACGAGCTGAGTAGGATGCCGGCCGCCGAGAGCAGAGAGCTGATCGAGCGCTACCACATTCCACACAAGAGGTTGCGAGGATTAGTCGCGCCTCAGCAGGCTGAGCAGGCAGGAGGGGATGAGGGAGACGATGAGTCTGAGGAAGAAGCAGAAGAGGAAGAGCCCGTGGGTGGGGCTGACCTGGAGCACCGAAGGAAGGAGCAGCATGATCCCTCAGCTCCTACACCACCCGTTGGCCCTGTACTCCGACAGCTGCAGGAGATGCAGCGTATGGTTGAAGCGAGGTTCGATTCGTTAGACCTGAGAGTGGATCGCGGCTTCCAGCGTTTGGGCTTCATCGAGAACAAGCTTGGCATTGAAGTACCACCGGAGTATCTGCCGTCCTATCAGCAGCAGTATCCCTACCCTTACCCGTACCCTTATCCTTATCCACCCCACGGTCCAGGCAGTTCTTCTCAAGGAGGCCAACCAGGTTAGTTGTTAGTTTTCTCGTTAGTATTAGCTCCGTAGTAGAAACCCTGTAGTATAGATAAGTAGTTTAGTTTATGTCTGCCTTGCATGCTAGTCTTGGGTTGGGTAAGTTAGGAGTTTAGTTGCATGTTAGTCT
>NC_044931.1:15406427-15407877 GCF_003576645.1 Ipomoea triloba
CTCTTTTAATTACTTCTTTTTGTTACGTTGTTCAAATCTCCAAAAAGCTTAGCTATTAAATTGGTAGACCAGACAAAATAAATTTGTATATCTAATGAATAAGTACGAAAAAAATAAGGGCAAGGAAAGAGATGGGAGAATTTTCAAAACAAAATATACTTTCCTTAACATCCTTGTTATTCTATTTTATTTTTGTGTTTTGGAAGAAAGAGCACATGCTTCTCACATAATCCAAAATGAACATCCAAAAGTGTGATTATATTCCTTCAGTTTGGTTCTTTTCCTTACCATGAAGCAAATTCAATTAATTCTTCTACAAGATTTTAATTCCTATATTATATAAGAGCTACATTGTCATGACTAGAACCAATCCAAGTAAACCTTAAGTATTCCCTTTTTCAAACAGCCAATTCCCTTAATCCCTTCTTCTTATCTTATCTGGCCTACAAGACATGGCAACCCAACCTCTCCCTTTATCAAGAACAGTGATTTCACAATTACAAATGACTCATGTTGAAGAGAAGATCATCATAGAACAAGTTAAGGATACACATAATCCGACTGGTGGCATAGATGTTGATGCTAATTGTCTTCTCAAGTTTGTGGACAACATTTTCAATTTCAATACGGTTTGTCAATATACTTGCATATGCATTAAATTATTTTTAATTTTTTATTTCTTGAAAAATATATATATTTAGTTACCATTGTATATTTAATTATATGCACCTATATAGTGAATGAATTTTTCTCATACAATCACCTAAATGCAGCGCATTGATTCTATACTATTATATCAATGTCACCAAGTAAATTTACATTGAATAATCATAGACCAAAGAGATATTTCTTAAATGTTCTTACAATTCCTGCTTAGAAATAGTTTCATTCTTAGCTTGTTTTCATCACATACACTAGCTTTGTTAATGGAGTATGAGTTTAGGTTCGTCGAGATGCAATGCAAGACAAGTTACAACTACAAGAACACATCCAGAAGGAGATTTCATTTGTTGTTTTACAACTCTCTTTCGTGGTATGGTGTATATAAATTCTCCATTTATCACACAATTTTATATGAGTACAAATTAAATGATGACTTTTTTCTTTTAAATTTCATTATCATTTTTAGATAGCCTTCACTTCGGTAAGCAATGATGATTGTCACTCAACTGCAATTTATCTGCTAAGTTTGTTGTCAAAGTATATGTGGCATGTTAAGGGAGTAATGTTACTCGCATGTTTTGCGATCATCCGGGGAAAATTTAAAGTTGCCTCACAATCATGCCATCCGAAAAGACTGCCCTACAACATGAATGCTCTACGAAAAAGTCTAAAGTCAATGCTATCATCGGACAATGAATTTTTTTTGAATGACTCAATAAAATCTATGTTTGAAATCACTAAGCTTATGGTTGAGCTTCGACATTCATCATCAATGTTTTTGGCAAAC
>NC_044931.1:15408877-15411276 GCF_003576645.1 Ipomoea triloba
GTTGTTTTGTGGTTGTTAAAATAAAAGATTGTTGCGGTTACCCCGGGTTGTGTCGGCATCTAGGGAGGTCAAATTAGAAGTATTGACAAGTCATTAATCAATGGAATATGTAGCATTTACTCATTCGCGTCATTGTCACAAAGTATCAAAGAATATTGAATGAATGAATGTNTAGGGAGGTTAGTACAAACAAAGTAAAAACAACAAGTGAATTGAAGTCAAAACATTGCGAATATTCCAAAGATAAAACACAAGTCAATATCAACCGTTTTGCCCTCCCTAGCGACGACACCATTTGATATACTGTTGTTTTGTGGTTGTTAAAATAAAAGATTGTTGCGGTTACCCCGGGTTGTGTCGGCATCTAGGGAGGTCAAATTAGAAGTATTGACAAGTCATTAAGCATCTAGGGAGGTCAAATTAGAAGTATTGACAAGTCATTAATCAATGGAATATGTAGCATTTACTCATTCGCGTCATTGTCACAAAGTATCATATGTAGCATTTACTCATTCGCGTCATTGTCACAAAGTATCATAGAATATTGAATGAATGAATGTTGTAGTAAACGAGATACAAAGAAAATTGTTTAAATCCATAAGGAAAAGGTAGGATATGAATTTCTAGTGAGCCATGATGCATCATAGTGTGTTTATGGTTAATGAAAAATTGCATTGCAAAGGTGGTTATTCTCGGGAGATTTAGGAAATACCATTTTCCTCTCGGTCTACTACGATCTCCCTAGGTTTGGCCTTTCTTTTTGTCTTTCTCCTTGTGGCTATGTTTATTACAAGATTGAGAGGGAGTAGGCCTTGGTTGGCCCTAGCCCTCGTTTGCATTCACCCTACAAAAATGTTGAAAGAATCAAAGTTTCCAACACGAACAAAAAGTAGTTGTTTTAGGGAGGTTAGTACAAACAAAGTAAAAACAACAAGTGAATTGAAGTCAAAACATTGCGAATATTCCAAAGATAAAACACAAGTCAATATCAACCGTTTGCCCTCCCTAGCTACGACGCCATTTGATTTACCGCTGTTTTGTGGTTGTTAAAATAAAAGATTGTTGGGGTTACCCCGGGTTGTGTCGGCATCTAGGGAGGTCAAATTAGAAGTATTGACAAGTCTTTAATCAATGGAATATGTAGCATTTACTCATTCGCGTCATTGTCACAAAGTATCAAAGAATATTGAATGAATGAATGTTGTAGTAAACGAGATACAAAGAAAATTGTTTAAATCAATAAGGAAAAGCTAGGAAATGAATTTCTAGTGAGCCATGATGCATCATAGTGTGTTTATGGTTAATGAAAAATTGCATTGCAAAGGTGGTTATTCTCGGGAGATTTAGGAAATACCATTTTCCTCTCGGTCTACTACGATCTCCCTAGGTTTGGCCTTTCTTTTTGTCTTTCTCCTTGTGGCTATGTTTATTACAAGATTGAGAGGGAGTAGGCCTTGGTTGGCCCTAGCCCTCGTTTGCATTCACCCTACAAAAATGTTGAAAGAATCAAAGTTTCCAACACGAACAAAAAGTAGTTGTTTTAGGGAGGTTAGTACAAACAAAGTAAAAACAACAAGTGAATTGAAGTCAAAACATTGCGAATATTCCAAAGATAAAACACAAGTCAATATCAACCGTTTGCCCTCCCTAGCGACGACGCCATTTGATTTACCGCTGTTTTGTGGTTGTTAAAATAAAAGATTGTTGGGGTTACCCCGGGTTGTGTCGGCATCTAGGGAGGTCAAATTAGAAGTATTGACAAGTCTTTAATCAATGGAATATGTAGCATTTACTCATTCGCGTCATTGTCACAAAGTATCAAAGAATATTGAATGAATGAATGTGGTAGTAAACGAGATACAAAGAAAATTGTTTAAATCAATAAGGAAAAGCTAGGAAATGAATTTCTAGTGAGCCATGATGCATCATAGTGTGTTTATGGTTAATGAAAAATTGCATTGCAAAGGTGGTTATTCTCGGGAGATTTAGGAAATACCATTTTCCTCTCGGTCTACTACGATCTCCCTAGGTTTGGCCTTTCTTTTTGTCTTTCTCCTTGTGGCTATGTTTATTACAAGATTGAGAGGGAGTAGGCCTTGGTTGGCCCTAGCCCTCGTTTGCATTCACCCTACAAAAATGTTGAAAGAATCAAAGTTTCCAACACGAACAAAAAGTAGTTGTTTTAGGGAGGTTAGTACAAACAAAGTAAAAACAACAAGTGAATTGAAGTCAAAACATTGCGAATATTCCAAAGATAAAACACAAGTCAATATCAACCGTTTTGCCCTCCCTAGCGACGACACCATTTGATTTATCGTTGTTTTGTGGTTGTTAAAATAAAAGATTGTTGCGGTTACCCCGGGTTGTGTCGGCATCTAGGGAGGTCAAATTAGAAGTAT
>NC_044931.1:15412276-15413245 GCF_003576645.1 Ipomoea triloba
ATTCGCTTCCGCTATGTTTGGTTTGTTGGTTGAGATAGGCAGCTGTTATGCTAAGTTTTATCTATCTCAGCCTGTGTGAGGTTGGGGTGTCACAGTGGAATCTATCAGAGCTCAAGATTATAAGTTCTTGGAAATAGAGTTTGGTACGCTCTGTTATAAGTTGGTATTAAGGCGGTTCGAATCTTTGGAGGTTAGATTGGAACCTAGGCTGTGAAACCTTTGTAAGATGTGACATCTTTGTTATGAGCTTAAGACTTGAGATCCTTGTTATCGATAATAGGGCTTGGTACGCTCTGTTACGAGTGAGCTAATTTTACTCCAAATCAGAGTATTTAATATGGGCTTATGTGATATTATGTTTAAATGATTTTGTGAAAATGTGAGTACATGCCTTACGAAATTATTTGATGAGAATACAGATTGTTTATCTTGTGATTGTTAGTGAAATTATTAGATTTATAGAGATTATGGTGAGTAATGGAATTATGATGTTGAAGAGATTTGGTGATGAAATTATTGGTATGTGGGTTATGAAAAGGAAAATATTAGTATGTGAATATTATGATTATGAAGGTTATAGACATCAGATGTGACTTTGAATAAGTAATTTTGGGTCATAGATGTAAGATATGAGGTTGTGAAGGATATGGTTATTTATATATTTTGTCCCAAAGGGTGGTGATACCTGGAGGTTTCGAACTATTCCTTATGACTATTATTATTATGATTGAGATTATGATGATGATGATGAGAGTTGAGATCTCTCTGTTTGGTTTTGGCCACCGGTTCATGGAATCGTCCGGTTGGTTTGGATTTGATTTTGATTTGGTTTTGGCCACCGGTTTGTGGATTCGTCCGGTTGGTTCGGTATTGGGTTGGAAGTTGAAACCTTCCATTTGGATCCATTCCTCCTTGGTATTTTATATAATACCTATTTTAGGATACATGAAAAGTTTAATCAATTATTCG
>NC_044931.1:15414245-15414848 GCF_003576645.1 Ipomoea triloba
ACTCACAATAAGCAGTAATAAACTAATATGCTAAGAACTTCATGAATTACTTACAAAAAAATTCAAAACTTCACAAAACAAACCAGATAACCTTAACGAATTCAGTATAAGTTTCTCCAGGAATTATAGACATCAGAGTTGAGAATGAGTTTATTGCTGCTTCTTGCTCGAAATGCTTTTGACTCATCAGTCCCCTTGAGCCCAGCAAGCCCTGGAAATACCATAAAGAGATTTTGGGTTTTATTAAAGTCAGCATTCAGCAATGGACAAAACAAAGAAGTCCACATAAAATCAATTAAGTTAAGTTATTCGCCTGACACAAGCCAGTAACATCAGTGGAAAGAAGATAAACAACATCAAAGCCCTGTCTCTGCAAATACTTCTGTACCCTCTGAGAAAATAAAAAGGAAGAGAACAGAAATATGAGACACTACAAGCCTGTGCTAGAGTATAGACCATAGCGGAAATGAACAGATAGGAACCACCAGAAACTGGGCATAGCCAGTGGAGTTGACAAAAATGCTCAAAATATTTTTCAAACATGCAAGTTAAAGATACTATTTATAGAGCAAAAAAAGAAAAGAAAGAGAAACTATAATTACT
>NC_044931.1:15415848-15416382 GCF_003576645.1 Ipomoea triloba
CCAGGTAATATAAATGTCACTTTTTTTTGCATTAAAATGTATCAAATAGGCCATAAAAATTTATCTGTAGAGTCAATTAGGCCTCAAACTTTTTAAAATTCCAATTAGATACATAAACATATCAATTTAGTTATCAAGGCATAATTACCTATTAGTGACCTGTAATACCAGGTAATATAAATATCACTTTTTTTTTTTGCATAAGATGCATCAATTAGGCCATCAAACTTTATGTGTTAAGTCAATGAGGCCCTCAAACTAATTAAAGTTGCAATTATACATAAACATGTCAATTTAGTCATCAAGGCATAATTACCTGTTAGTGACCTGTAATACCAGGTAAATATAAATGTCACTTTTNCTTTATCTGTAAAGTCAATTAGGCCCTCAAACTATTTAAAGTTACAATTAGATACATAAAATGTCAATTTAGTCAGCAAGGCATAATTACCTGTTAGTGACCTATAATACCAGGTAATATAAATGTCACTTTTTTTTGCATAAACTGTATCAAATAGGCCTTCAAACTTTACC
>NC_044931.1:15417382-15418867 GCF_003576645.1 Ipomoea triloba
AATCTCCTAACCTCCTCAGAATCTATATACCTACCATTATCAACAAAAATATTAGAAAGCAACACATAATCACCACCATATGTTCTCTCCAGCTCCAGAATTTTCTGCATAACCCTCTGTCCCAACTCTGCATTTCCATGAAAACTACAAGCACCCAATAGTGTTCTCCAAATCACAACATTGGAGATCTCATTAGGTATCTCCAAAGCCATCCTTTCTGCTTCTTCCAATCTCCCTGCCCTCCCCAACATGTCTATCAAACTTCCATAATGTTTAATATTCGGTTGAAGCCCAAAGTCATGAACCATCTTTCCGAAAAACACAACACCCTCATCCACCAAACCACCATGGCTACAAGCATGTAGTACACTTAAGAATGTAATCTGATTTGGTCTTACATTTGCACTCTGCATCATCCTAAAACCATTCGAAGCTTCTTTGGCCATCCCGTGCATTGCGAATCCTGATATTATCGATGTCCATGACACCAAATTCCTCCTTTCATCTGGTATATCATCGAAAACTTTCGAAGCATAGTTTATGCTCCCACACTTGGAATATGCATCCACAAGGGAGTTCATAATGCGGATATCAAAAGAGTTGATCCCACTTTTCTCCCCATAGGCGTGCAGCATTTGGCAAGACTTGAGATGCCCAAGGTTCCAAACAGCAGGGAAAATCGCCAAAAGAGTCACTTCACTTGGTTTAATCCCCTCACTCACCACCATTTCACGGAACAACAACAAAGCTTCATTGAACTTGCCCGCCCGTGTGTACCCATCAATAATACCCGTCCAAGAAACCACATTCTTCTCCGGCATCGCATTAAAAACAGCCCGAGCAAACCCAAGCTCACCCCACTTGATAAGCCCAGTAATCAACACATTCCATGTCACACTATTCCTGCTAGGCATTTCGTCGAACACATTCTGGGCTTCCACAAGACACCGACAGTTAACATACATATCAACCAAGGCAGTTTGCACATAAACATGAGAATGAAACCCAGATTTAAAACTCAGGCAATGCACCTGTTTTCCGATACTGGGTTGGGTTAGATTAGCAGCAGCTTTAATGAGGAAAGAATAAGCGAAGCTATCGAAGAAGAACCCGGGTCTCAATCTGCGCTGCAGATGCCGAAAGAGGAAAAGAGCTTCTTGGGGGGAGGATCCGAGGGAGTAGTGGCGGAGAACAGAGTTCCAAAGAGTGAGTATGATCGGCGTTGAGGTGCAAAAGATCAAATGAGAGTGGAGTTGTTGGATTGATGTACGGTTGAATTCATGTTTACGTATGAGGGAGAGCAGGGAGACAGCAGCTCCTGAGAGCATTCTTTCTTGTACCAATGGCTTTACCTGCAATTTCCCAATAGGTGACTCAATTCCAACAAGATTTGAAAAAATTCAAACCTTAATTATAATCAAACCTCTAAAACTTCTGAGAAAAAAATCTAAAATTTTGTATTTTATGACAATTATTATCATACAT
>NC_044931.1:15419867-15420036 GCF_003576645.1 Ipomoea triloba
TCCACTGGGCCGAATAAGTCCATGTGAAGAAGACTTAATGGTCTAGTGGATGATGTCTCGGCTTTGCTCTTGAAGGAGGATTTGATCTGTTTGCACCATTGACATGCCTCACAAATTTTATCCTTTCGAAACGTCACTTTGGGCAGTCCTTCCACTAGGTTCCTCTTAG
>NC_044931.1:15420420-15420647 GCF_003576645.1 Ipomoea triloba
GTCATATGTCTCGAACATCCACTGTCAATGAACCACACGTCCCTGGTGTCCTGCAAGGAAATTAAGCAAGTTTAGGTACCCAAACTTTGGGTCCTGGTGGGTTAGTGAGTTTAGGCATCCATTTATACCCTGTGCCCATTATTCCAGGCCTAGGCGCAATGTAGCCATTGTACGTTTGATAATCATAAGGAATGCTAGCAAAAGTTTTGGGCCTCTTTGGTGCATAA
>NC_044931.1:15421647-15422237 GCF_003576645.1 Ipomoea triloba
AAGTCATTTAACTTGACTATAATGCACATGGCCAAAAATACTTTTTTAAAAAATACAAAATTCAATGGATTAATTAACATAACGCATAAAGTGGTTCCTCCTCCTGAATGATACAAAACGGATAATTGAAGATATCACTGATTCCTTGATCTTTTCCCTTTCACAATATAATCCATGTGAAAGAGAGGTATGAAGTTCAACTAGCTTAGCTAGCTTAACTAGTATAGCTGAATATGTATGTCATTATGTGCTGAACTTTTTATTTATAGTAGTAGTGTATTACTTATCAAGAAAATCAAGAATCAAGAACACGATATATAGAAGAGTGGAGTTGAAGGAAAGTAGAAAAATTCATGTAAAGTGTTTGCATGTTTAATTTGAGCCACGAAATCAATATTATTACAATACTTTACTTCATCACTGTTCTTTTTTAGATCAGATAGATAATAAAGCTTTTTCTATACTACCTCCCTCTTTAACTCTTTTACCAGTGCTCTTTTAATTACTTCTTTTTGTTACGTTGTTCAAATCTCCAAAAAGCTTAGCTATTAAATTGGTAGACCAGACAAAATAAATTTGTATATCTAATG
>NC_044931.1:15423237-15424283 GCF_003576645.1 Ipomoea triloba
ATATATATATATATATATATATATATATATATATATATATATATATATATATATATATATATATATGTTAACAAGTATTATATATTTATTGAAAAATGTTACCTTTTTAACAATCAAATAAAGTTTTCTATGATAACGTAATACTTGTAAACTCATAAAAAATATAGACTAAATACTCAAAATGGTCCATCGACTATGCCATAATCACAAATTAGTCCTCAATTATTCAATTCTTACTCAATAAATTAAAGTCGTCAATTATTCAATTCTTACTCAATAATTCACAAATCAATCATTTGTTGAGGACCTTATTGAGTAAGAATTGAATAGTTGACGACTTTATTGAGTAAGAATTCAATAATTGAGGACTTTATTAAGTAATGATTGAATAGTTGAAGACCTTATTGAGTAAGGATTAAATAGTTGAGGACTTAATTTGCAAAACTTGATAGTCGATGACCAATTTGTGAATTTCGTTATAGTTGAGGGACCATTTTCGGTATTAACTCATAAGTATATTATATTTTCAATAAAAAAAAAATTACATATGTAAAATATGCCTCATAGAAATTTTTGTGTTTGTTCTTTTTTGTTTGTTATCCATAAAATTCATGATTTGGAATTGTCAAGGTGCGACTTATACACCTTTTCGGCACCTTAAGATGATAGAGATGGATTCCTGCAATGGAGAAATGTCTCCAACTCTATTAGATAGTATACGTGCATTGCTGTATGGATGCCCCCTTCCAATAGATATAAAAATAAAATAAAAAATTTTGTGTAAAACAAAAATACCACTTTTCATGATACAAGAATATTCATACTAAGGGAAAATGACAGTTTTAGTCCATTAGTTATATCTAAATTGTAGACTTAGTATGTGAATTATTGTCATATATACATGTTCCCTTTAATTATGTTAAAAGTGACAGTTTCAATCTATTACTTATAGATTTTGTTAAAATTAACAATTTATTCTGAATTTTCAAATTATTAAAGGGCATACTTGTCATTTTGTATATATATATATATATATATATATATAT
>NC_044931.1:15425283-15426611 GCF_003576645.1 Ipomoea triloba
TTATATATATATATATATATATATATATATATATATATATATATATATATTGCACATATGTATAATATTCAATAATAAAGTAAATATTTTAAAAAGAATTTGTATTGTCTATCAGAAGAGCATGCATCCTTTTATAATAATGAGGACTAGGCCTCTGAATTGGACGGATCGAATTTTTTAACCATCTACTCGTTTGGATTTCAGTTTTAATTTTTTGTATTCAATCCGTAGTTCAAAGTAAAAGTAAAACCGTCGAATTTCTTTTTTTTTTTTGAATACACTGACCCTATTACATTGTAGTATCTGTTCATCTATACTTTTCTCAACCTGTTGAAGGGAGGCCACTACATGCCATTTGAGCACAAGGTGCTTGGCTAAAACTGTCGAATTTCTTTAATTTTGAATTCGGTCGGTTAAATTAAAATTGGATGTGGGATTTAGTTTGGTTTTTAAAAAAAATAATTAAAAAACATAAAATATACTAGAAGTTCACATGTTCAAGTCTTACTAGGTACATGTTACAAGTTGGAAACTACAAATTAAGTAATTAAGCTAAATTAGCTAATTAAGTTAGCTAATTAAGTTACAAAAATATAACCAAACACCTTGTGGTCAAACGATATAGTTGTGACTCACAGGTTCAAATCTCAATGGCACTGATTCGTAGTGTTTCAGTAAATTGAGAAAGTATGTATGAACAAATACTACAGTGTAATGTAGTCAATAGTACTTAAAAAAAATTCCAAAAAATATATATATAGCCTTAAATACAAAAACGAAAATATAAAATTACATATATATATATATATATATATATATATGGTAGAGTTCAGGCGTGGCCGTGTGGCCTATTTTAAGCCATTAGATCATATCAACTCATCACCCGCGCAATATATATATGTTACAGAACACACCATTCTACGTACTAAAACGCACCAGAGGACCGATAAAACACATCATTCCACACAATATACCAAATGCGTCTATTCACTTAAAATTCATCAATATACTTAATAAAACACATCATTCTACGTATTAAAATATACCACAACGTGGCTCATGTCAGATTATAAGCATACACTATTTACACATATTAATTTACACATATTAATTTACACATATTAGAAAACATGTGCTAAAATAGGCACCATTATACGTATTAAAATGCACCACACTTATTAGAAACAAATGTGTTAAAATACACACCATTCAATGTATTAAAATGCACCACACGACGTATTAAAACACACCATTCCACAACACAGTTACACATCATTCTACGTATGAAAATGCACCAACGGATAGATTAAAACACACCATTCTACAAC
>NC_044931.1:15427611-15428254 GCF_003576645.1 Ipomoea triloba
GAGACCAATTTCAAACGGAATAGTTTTCCCTCCAACGGAACTATTCTTCTACTCTCATATATAAGGACGTAAAGACACAGAAGAAAAAAAAAAAAAAAAGTTTTTGAAGAAAGAGGTTAAGAGGTTAACAAGAGGTGTCTGATAAAAACGTTCCAGTGCAAAGTGCTTAACTTGGAATATCATCCTGATATTCAATACAGCGAGAGAACACATCTTAGTGTTCGAAGAGAGTTACAAAGCTAAACTGTCATACATCCAGAAGGTGACCAAAGCTGCTCTACATTGAAGCTGATTCAACGATAGCTTGTGGTCAGATTGGAGATTGTTACATTCAACTGTGACTATCAACAACGTCTTGCTTTGGATTAAGCAAGGGAGGTGGAGTATCCTGGCTGCTGTCCGAGCGAAAGAAACCTGAGGCTTGACGCGGGCTTGGTGATCAAAGGTCAAGCGCTCGAGAGGTGGAGTAACTGGAAGCGGGGAGAAAAACCTGAGGAGAGGCGGAGTAACCTGGCTGCTGTCCGAGCGAAAGAAACCTGAGGCTTAACGCGGGCTTGGTGATCAAAGGTCAAGTGCTCGAGAGGTGGAGTAACTGGAAGCGGGGCGAAAAACCTGAGGCTTGAGGCGGGCTTGGTGATCAAAG
>NC_044931.1:15429254-15429780 GCF_003576645.1 Ipomoea triloba
GGATTCTCTTTTGTTTAAACATGAGTATGATTGCTTTAACTTTTTAGAAGATGAATCCTTTGTCTTGGGTGAGAATGAGTTGGTGAGTGAAGGGGATAATGCTTCATTCTATTCGTGTGAGAGTGTGAGTAATTTTTCTAATCCAATAGAGTAGAGTGATGAAGAAAAGGAGTGTGAGGAAGAGATCGTGGGAAAAGATAGGACTTTCACGTTTGATCTTATGGAGAGAGTTGAGTGGAGAGAGTTGACCACACTCGAGAATGAGGAAGGGAGTGTGGAGATATGGTTCGAAACAAACGAGAAGATCTTTAGGGGGAAAAGAGAGGAAAAAGAAAAGGAGGTAGACACCATCCTAGAAGAATTAAGGAGGGTGTTTAATGCTAAAATTCGTCCAATCATGCATGTTGTTCTTCCTTTATTCTTGTGGGAATTCAAGGATGTTTCCCACCTTGGGACATTCCTTGAAGCTAAGGTTCACGGGACGCTTGGTCGGGTCCCAAAGTCTGTGTGCCTTGAAGGATAGGCC